>NW_026858606.1:0-90000 GCF_026571515.1 Ruditapes philippinarum
AAAATTTTATCAGTGGCTAAAATATACCATGATGTACTTTTTAGACATGTAATCAATGGGACATAAGATATTATGTCCCAGGTAATCACAACAGACAGGCCAAGCCACCCTTTACAAAATTCCCCTATCTGTCAGCTCATAATCAAGGCATAGACTACTATTTTTGTATGTGGCCTGTGGTTTTAAAGACCTTTATTTTGTTTCAAGATCTTTCTGAAAGTCATATTGATGTAGTGATGTAATGTTATTACTTGTGATATTTAATAAATATATGTTTTGTTAAATAATTATACCTTGTCATTTTTATTGTTCTATTAATACTGCCTGTCTTTTTGGTATGCAGTTCGGTCAAAATATTAATATAATCCAGGATATTTTTTCCATGCGTTAACAAATATTATTCTTATTTTATATTAAATTCACCCCAGCTGGATTTCTATGAATTTCAACCAGTCCAATCAAACAAAGAGAATACAATGATATAGCAATATTCCTATTATGTACAATAAAAAACAGTTACAATTTTTATTTTAGCAATCTTAATAAAATTGTCAATCCTTCTTTCCCGATCCAGTTCAGTATTTACATGTTAAAAGTTAAATGAGCCGCGTCACGACAAAACCAACATAGTGGTATGGCGACCAGCATGGATCCAGACCAGCCTGCATATCCGCGCAGTCTGATCAGGATCCATGCTGTTCACTTACAAACGGTATAACAAGTAGAGACACTGTTAGCGAACAGATGCGCAGGCTGGTCTGGACCCATGGAGGGGCAAGTGATTCGAAGTCAACGACCTTAACCATTCGGCCACAGACGCCCCTTATTGACTAAAATAAGGTAGTCCTAAGGGTTAGGGTTAGGGTTAGGGTTAGGGTTAGGGTTAGGAATGCAGTCAAATACGAAGATTGATCATTGAACAAAATGGCGGCCATTGATCAAACGTTTTGATTGGTTCATTTTGTCACGTGGATTTTATCTAAATGTATTTGTTGATAAAGATGTTGTGGTTGTTGACTGATTGTATTAATGTTCATTGTGACCAATGATGTTGAAATAATATTGTGTATGTTTTAAAAAAAATCTTAAAAGAAATGGTTCAATGTTTTGTTGTTTATCTTTTCTTGTTACTAAAAATAGATTCCTTTTTTCTGAATTCCCGCGGAAAATGCCACGTGGTTAGATATACATGTATATTCAGTTTGATAAGATCATTTGAAGTTTCCAAGATGGAGACTATTTGTGGCGTTATTTTGTTCAGTGTTGTTGAGCGTGGCATATGAAATGGGATTTTTATATTATAATTATAATTGGATTGTTAATTTATGAGAAGAATGCACTTTAACTTATATGCTGTTTTGTTTGAAATATTTTACATATTGCCAAAATAAGAAAGCAATAATTAAAAATAGAAAACATGGAATGAGAACTCGGAGAAAAATAATGCAGATTATCATTTAGAAAGAGGAATGTTTTAGTGATGTTTGTTATGGTGCAGAGTCAATCGGGTTAGGGTTAGGGTTAGGGTTAGGCCAAATTGTTGGGCCTTGAAAAAAGAAATAAAAGAGAAGCAAAAAGATAAATTGTATAAAGATATTTCGTAATTAATGTTATCGAACTTTCTACCTCTCTAATCCGATGTTCATTAATCTATCCTTTTTTAAACTTTACTGTTGCTGAAAGGTAAAAAGATTGTCCTTATTTTATATATGCAGTGTATGTTGTATTTCTATATCTTGATACGTTGTCAAATTGTTATAATATTTTTTGAAATTCTGGGATTAAATAAGTTTAAAATTTCTGTATCTCTTACATTATATGTATATCACCTATAGCGCTGCTTTGTCGAACAGCTGTTGGCCCAAGTGCAACTACAGTTTAGCAGTTTTGCAATTTTACAAATTTCCGTTTCAATGTAGTGTTGCTTTTTGCTCTTTATTGCATACTTTTCGAATTAAAAACAATGACGGCACTAAAATTATATAAATTTACGCCACAATGATGACCCTAAGCTGTAACTTCTTTTATTTCGCGCAGTGTACGTGCAGTCGTTCAACGTCTGATATAATTTTCTTAACGTGTGTCTGTTTCCCATGCTCATTGAAGCTATTTACTATGCTTAAAAACAGAAAATCTGTTTGTGATCCTTAAATTTGCTATATAACATTCAACGACGTCTTATGCCGTAACTAAAAAATAATTAATATCAGTATTGGATACTGACTCAGTCATTTGAATGGAACCTTTTCGTCAAATGGCCTCTATGTTAACCCTTTTCCTAGCATCATCCGTTAAAAACTTGCAACAATACATAAACATAAATTATTTTCATGAAAAATCAAAACGTTTAATATTAATAAGAAAGAAATATATTTTTATGTGCGTATAATTTCAAATTGTTCATATAATTTTTATGATTGAAATCAATATGAGAAAACTGTAATACTGTTATCCAAACTTTACACGTTAAAGCGTCTTTTAAAAATGGCGACATAATGTAAAAATGAAAAGGTAACATATTGTTACAACCAATCAAATTATCTTTTCTCCGTTCCTACCATGAGAGGTCTTATTGTCGGACACGTCAAGAGGCTGTCCCAGTGTGCAAATGACAGAGAACTGTTACAAATAAAATATTGTTTACTGTAAAACTAATTTATTTTGCGCATCTTAAGTTTTAAAAGCGATCATACAAATTCAATATGATAATCAAGATCAACAAGGAAAGGCGGCGTTCAATGAACACAAGTTTTGTTGCTGTTAAGTTTTCAACAAGGAGAAAAATACATGTATCTTTTATTAATTTGAGATAATTGATTTAATCTTAAACTTTTGCTTTCGAGGGATCAACCTTAATCCATATTTTCTTAACTCTAAAAGTAATTTACGGAAATGCATTATTGCTGTGCAGATACCATTGGATTTAAGACAAACTGAAACAGTTATAGAAGAGACAAATGAATTATGTAGGTGATGCAATATTGCTCTTACCAAAGGTATAAAGTAAACGAAAACAACCTGATGAGCATAAGATTACATTTAAAAAAAATTATTCCCATTCTATTTATGTCATCACTTATATATAAATAAGGATGTTGTTAACATGTATTATTATCCTAAATTTTGAATAAAACCAAAATGTAACTGACTCAAACAGCTAGTGTTGAGACGTTTCATGATTTAAGCATCACTAAATAATAAAACATTCGACTTAAAAGACACTCCTCCACCAAAATTTATTTGCCCATTTATGAACAGTTGGTGAGAGGGTTAAAGCTTAAACCAACTATATGTTCTTTTCGGGGAAATATAAAAAAAGACATCGTCACATGGTTTTGGGTAATGAAAAATATTCTTAAGTTTTAATGTATCGGTGAAACAATCTACTGTATTATACACAACCACATTGTGTGCCCAAATGGCACATGGTAGCCTTTTGAAAAAAATTGATGTATAAAACTACGAATGTCTAGACAAATAACAGCAGTTTTAAAACAATAATGTCGATTACAAACCCGAGTTGTATAATAAAAATTTTCTGAAGTCTGAAAAAACCACTAAATTAAAAGAGAATCATCACTAAAATCTGAAAATAAAACTTTCACAAATCAATAAGGTTGTAATAGAAGTTTCCATTTCGAATTCCTTTGACATTGGATAAAATAGAGGATAACGTATTCCCTAAAGACGCCAAATGGGGTAAAGTGGCAAAATATTCCAGCCTCGATTTGAATGAGCCTTCAAAGACATGATACTGGAAAGTGTAAGCTACCGTGCAAACATGAATATAGGAAAATAAAATTTAGAAACCGTGTATAGCTATTTGAGCGATATTTATAGCCTATTCATATTGAAGTTGAGTGCTTTATCATTATTTTCATACTCATTTTACTTCTCAAATTAAAAAAAACAAAATCCCAAAAGTTGTTTAAAAGCATATTAATAAAATTTGAAAGAGTTTTATAATAAACAATTGTCAATTACACATAGAGAATTTTTCTAATATGTCTTTTAGACATAGTTGAAGATTAAATTGTACAGGGTATGTAAAAAAAGAGCCATTAATTGGACTAGAACTCAGCATATTTACGCTACACTTCACCCCTTTTAGTTTTGTGGTTAAAACATGTGATTACTGTTCACAAAAACACAGACAGTTTATTTCAAAACCCGTTAAAGGATTGAGGTACCTCCAACAGAATGGCAACGGATAAATAGAAACAGTTGTAATGGCATACTTACATTGTTCAAAATAATAATTGATTTTGACAACTAAGGTCCACCTCACTTAAGGCAACACATGACATTACTTGTTTCTGTTATTATAAAGATCTATCGTACTGCTCACAGACATGAAATACACACATCTTAAAACAATCTTTTGACATCCTTGTAATAGTAATGTATATGATTTGAACAACTTAAATCATGTCAAAAATCCTATGGTACATAATAGCGCTGTTACAATGTATTTCTGATGTATGACATTGATCAAACAACACATATTTCGTGTTTTCACGGTTTATTTCATTTCACTATGAAAAATAAAAACATATTTAGCGTTAAACTATGTTGTTTACTTTGCATGGTTTTAATTGGTTTATTATGTGTTTCTTTTCAACAAAATGATAATTTTAAAAAATCATCTTTGAATCTGAAATTCCAAAACACAAGATCCAACAATTTAACTTTACTAAAGGATGGGATCTTCTGGAATGATTATGCAGAGACATTTGTTCCAAAAGGTAAGATTTTAAAAAAGTTTTTTTTAATTTTTTTATTCAGATATTATGACAAGTATTTAATATGAAAAAAAAAACTAATTAAAATAAGAAGGTGGACACTTTTTTTTATATTTCTTAAATAATTGTCGGATATCAAGTTCTTTAGAACTCGACAGTAAAAAATCAATGACAAAGTAAAGAACAGCTTTTGATTTGACTCAAATCTATAAAGTTTATAATATGAAGCATTTTTCCAAATACATAACATGTAACAAACAACGAGAAACGGTTTTTCATTTCCGTTGGACGGTATGGGAAACAGTTAGTAACCCCAAAGCACCGGATTTCGCATAATTCAACATTTAATCATGTTATTAGCCCAATTTGCATTTAAGAAACATTCATGAAAAACGGCGCAAAGTCCCCGAATAAAATTCCTTTAATTTTTAAAAAAAGTCAATGGACGACAAAATTACAGTCAAACGTGTTTTAAGCGACAGCACAAGGGGAACACCAAAAATATGAAAGCGGAGTTGAGGTAACGAAATCTGCATATTAAAGACAAGACGTCAAAAGACAAATTTAAAAAACAGGCAACATATCATCCTCAGGGTGATTATCATAAACAGTATTCAAATAAAGTAGTGAAACTGGAACCATTCTAGTTGAAAAAGGTCAATTTAAAATGCCACTTAACATGTATACATAACAATAACGTTGTGTTAAACGATCTTTAAGAATAAAAAATATTGCATCTTTGATGTATGAGGCGACGTTTAACGAACTACACAGGGCAGAGAAAACAATGATTGTGGCATGGACGACCTTTCAACACCGAAAGCGACAAAATTGAAAATGTTGCAGGCTCGGTTTAATAGAACCTGATCTCAAGTGCATCCTTTTAAATCATTCAGTTTCTTCAGTTTGAAGAATTCTAGTTATACAATGCTAGACGCCATTCAGGCTTTCCGTTTTCCCTTTTACTCCTATCTTCTGAGATATATTTGAAAAGGCGTCACGGCAATAACATTGGAAATTCTGTCTAAAATACAAACATTTTAAACGCATATTATGCAGAGTAGTGGGATAATATGTTACTCAGTGTTGTCGATATATTGATTTTTTTTTGTAAACGGCCACTTATTAACATAGATATTACCATTTTACGCTACACATTTTTTGAAATTTTTTTATAATTTAAAAGGGATGCAACAAGTTGACAGCATAAAATTCATAAAAAAAATATCACATCAACGTGTAGTGAAGGTGATAAATGCAAATCGGTCAGTATGTGGACTTGGAGGCAATGCTATTGTCAAACTTAATGATGGGTCTACAATGTGTGTAAGACATCAGAGAACGGTAGCAAACACAAAGATTTGTGGTAAGTCATAATTATCATAAAGACACATTTACCCATCGCCAATATATTGACAATCAACAAATTTTAGTTGAACTTTATCCCTTTTAATTTCGTGTTAAAATATGAAGGACTTAAATAGTGCAAGAGAAATTTAATGGTAACATTCTAAAATAATTTTAATCAAATGAGGTACCTCGAAGCTGTGACAGCAAATATTAATCTATACATAGTTACAGAGTAAGATTGAGTGACTTTTTTGTGAATGCAACAACTTGTGCACCCCTGGAATATGCTGATTCAATAAGTGATATCTAACTGTATGAGAGTCAATGAACGGACCAGATCACAATTAAAACATAGAACATGAATATAGTTTTGAAATAATTCATAGCCGTTGTGAGTGTAATTCAAAGGCTTGTAATGTTAAATATTCACATTTCATATCAACAAATAAATATGGCTCATGTAGGTGGTTTGCTTTCAACAAGGATTTCAATTTTAAAAATCCTGATTAATAGATTGGTGTAAGACTTAGGCGTCAAACTAAATGGTGCCGCTAAATAATATCTCACTTGGAATTTATGTATAACCATCAGGGTCAAGGTCACAGTCACTGTTATTTAAAAAGAAAGTTTGTTTCCCGTCCATAACTAGGCTTATAAATGATATACTTATTATTTGATTTAAGCCTATTTTATAGCACTCCTTTTTGAAAATCACATCTTGGATTTCTTTTGACCCCCATAAGATCAAGGTCAATGTCACTGTTACTAGAAAATAGTTTTATGTTAATAAATAGAGCAAAAAAGCTTATGTAAAGACATCGCATTGGATTAAAATAAAACAAAATATAAAGTGCATGTATGTTGTTTTATACAGCGGGAATGGTTTACATCGTATGACTTTTACACATTTTACATTGAAATTATTCCTTTCTGCATTTAATATATTTCAGAATCTGTCATTTACAGAAAGGTCACAATTTTAGCTTTTTATCTGTTTAATGTGAATAGTTTCTGTTTGTTTCTTAACCAAATTTACGTGGGTGTGGTCCATATTTTCAAAAAACGAATATGCGTTTAAAACATCCATGAGACAGTAAACTGATAAATAACCGAAATGACAAACTGATAAAAAGCAAATTCGTCATTATAAATATGTTACAACTGCTGCACAACTACATTTATTAATAACAAGAAACACACTATCTGACAAATACGTCAGCAAATCGATTCCTTGGATCATTTAACTTCTGTCACTGTGTGTAGGCGGATGATCGCAAGTTCGAACCCAAGCAGCATTTGGTATATTCTGATTCTTTCGATTTTTTTTTGTTACGAGCTAAAACATTCGTCACATAACATAATAAACATAGTCAGTTTAACTTTAAACTGTATTATTTAATTTAGTTAATATAAGCTACAAACAATTTTAAGGTGTATTTAGCCGGCATTGGGCATTGCTACAATAACAACAAGAAATATAATCAAACAAAAATCCTAGAAATGAGGTATAATCAATGTTTTCATCTTTATTTCTATCAAAGTCGACATTACATTTTCCTTTCTCGTGCATTTAAAGATAATTTGAAGGCTACATTCAGTGGATTTTAGTGATTATTTGTGATTTAATTAAGTTCATAAACTTAACTGGAGGTATTTATCTTTTTTTAATAGCTGAATCCTTTGCTTTCTACTTATCTCGCTTACTTGGCATGGACAATGTTCCAGAGGTAGTGATTTCAAATATATCTTCTCCATTATGGAAAGGAACTGATTTTATCAATCTAGGCTGGCGAGAACATGACTTAGTTGCAATGATCAGGTGGCTCCATCACACAAGGTAAAAATATACTAATGTGTTTTAGGTTTTTATAAATTCACATGAAAAAATTAGCTTTACAGTGATACAATATTGCTGTAACATTTATTACTCGAAGGTTGGTGCAAGGAATTAAAGTTCGGAAATTTCGTTTGCAGAAAAGAACACGAACAATGTAACATTTAACCCAAAATTTCTGTTACCCACTTAAATAATTTGCTATGACATTCTTGTAACTTTTATTACAACTAAAAATGTCATATTACTTATTCCGAATTAATTAAACGATAAAACAGAAAATGTCATTATTTAAACTAACTCAATATTACTGGGCCATGCTTGATACATATATATATTCAACTTGCTTTAAAGTTACAATGACACTACTTCTTAACACGACAGGAATGTTTTAAAGCAGATAACTTAAATGTAGAACCTCACGAAAGACAATTTGGAAAGGCATTGTTACTGAATTGATTGACTGTCCGTCCTTCTTCTTGCTATAATGGTAAATTGTAAACGATTTGCTTGCTACTCTGCATTTTGTAAAGGAAACGAGTCTGCTTGTCTTCAGAAAACAGATGAGCAAAGTAAAATTCTTATTAACATACTTTATTGATTATTGTGAATTCCGTTTTTATTGAACGAACAGGAAAACATTATTACCTTTATAAGCATAAGGTTATTTCATCGCTATGCTAACATTTTTTACAGTCACAAGGTATTTATGCCTTCGGTCATAAGAGATGCTGTTATATCAGGGAAGCCAGTGAACAGTGATGTAATTTATAATACAAATACGCTTAAAAGTAATACTTCCATATCGGAGCTTATTCAGTGGGGCACAATGATAATATTTGACAACTTAATCAAGCATTGTGACAGGTACTCATGTTAACCATAATGATTCTGTATTAATTATCTTTTTATTATGAATTGTTGTTGTATATGTTTACTGACATGCATTTATATTGGCATATAAAGTTCATGAACCCGAAAAATGGCGACCATATTTCATGGATAATTCAAACCATAATTACAGCTCATTTCATAAAAAAAGCAAACAAAAAAATCCCCCACACCTAAAGCACCGGCTTACGCAGAATTCAACAAATTTGAAACATCCGAAGATGTGTTCATATGGCGGTTATCAATAAACCTTGAATGTGTCATTCAGCAAAAGCGTCATATGGCTAAATAAAAAGCATGTGCTCTAAACGATAAAGCATAGAAAACTAAATAAAATGGAATTTTGAAAGAAAATTACAGGTTTTGACGATTGCATATCGCAGATAAGCTGTCAACGGCAAATTTAAAATGCAGGATAAATACCTACGATTAGAAAGTATTTAAATAAGGAATTCTGAAACCACCTGCTATAAAAAAATCACTATATACGAAAGAACTAAAAGTACGAAAAAAGATGCACTCACAACAAAAATGACGTTCAGTAAACCTGGTTGATCACATACTATAAACCCCTTAATAGTTAACAAATAAATAACATATACATTTAAAAAAAATAAAAACAGTTCTCTTAATATTTGCGAAATTTGAATATGTCCCGACACTTCATTACCATATGTTTTGTATATTCATATAAAACCTTAAGATATAATAATGTAGAAAAGAAACTCGTATTGTAGTAGATATATTGTTTAATAAGTTTTATCATTTTATTGACCCATATCACGCACAAAAACATCATACACAATATCCAAAACATTTTTCGGAGAAAAGGTAACACTGATTGATAAAAAAAATAATATTTCTAAAAGCAAACTATGCAAGTGATAAGCTTTTATTACAACTTTCATATATATTGTAGGTCTGTTTTCTTATTATACTTTCTTAGACTAAATTCTAAACTTTGAAGAGAAATATTTGTGAAAGAAATTGAAATACTTGATTATATTCGTATATTCGTTTTTTTTCTTCATTTCAAGGTTGAAGAAATACAGAATTGGCGTTGGAAACCGATTACTTAATAGAGTTGCACATAATACCCTTATGTCATCGAATGGCAAAATATGGTTAATTGATAATGAATCTGCATTTTTTCATAACGATCCTCAAAGTTATTACACTTCATTAAATAGAAAAATGCTTAGAACTCTATGTATTTTTGAAAAGTTTCTTGTTACAAACTTAATAAAACTTTCAAAACACCCGTCAGCTTTCCATCATGTATGGAAATATGCCATTACATTCGAACCATCATTAGTTACTTTTGAGAAAAACATTAATTTCAATCTATCCGCTATATCATTCAACAATCGACTAGATGAAACAATTGAGTGGATAAATCGCTGCAAGTTATCGAGCACACTGAAGTGATGTTATGCAGGCATGGAGATATTTGAATAAATGTAGTACCATTTTAGAAGCTTCGAATTTGGTTTGATTTCATTTTGTTTAGCAACTTCACAAGCATGTATCACTTGGCATTATAAATATGGGTTGGAAAACAAGCTTAATGATCTGGAGAAAGATCTGGAAGCATTTTTTACAATTAAATTATAGGAAAATTGCAGACTCGGTTTGACTGAGTTTGTAACATTTATGTTAAATCATTCAGATTGATAGATTTTTGTAACCAATGTCTTACAATATATGATCAGTGTTTTTTCATATATCAATATCCATTTTGGTTAAAATTTCAAATATTATTTTTATTAATTCATTATGCCTTATCTTAAAAAAAGGATTATAGTAACAGATATTTCATTATGTTGCTATGGGTATATGATAATGATAAAAGATAAAATAGTCAGGAAGTAAGGAATCGAAAAGCTTGATGCATCAATGAACATGTTCTCTCAAAGTTTGTATTTAATTCATTTGTAATTTGATTTAGTTTGTACTGTATCAATTTGCCACTACTTCCGAATATAAAGTTATTTACGATAGATGCGCATGATGGGTTCTTAAAAGGTACTTGCGTATGGTGTTATGCATATGACCATTTAAAAGAAAGTAAGTTAATAGCACAACATGTACACAAAGAATAAAATGAATTTCTATTGTCACTGCGGAAAATAAACTTATTAACTGAAATATACCATTTGATTATTTGATTATACGTTGTGATTGAGAACTATATATTCAGTTACATATTATTAGGATTATTTTATTATTATTATTATCATAATTATCATTATCATTATTATTATTGAATTGAATTATTTGAAGTAATAAAGCAAAACAAAATCAACTCACTTTCAAGCAAAACCTTTTAATTCATTCATAAACATATAATTAATAGATATACAAAATGAAAATGTCTACGCTACAACATTTACTGTCATACGTTAAATGCAAGCCTGACACTAAAGGGACAATCTAAGAGGTGCAGCAATAAACCGGTCTGTTGTGATGCAGACGTACTGCAGCACAGAACCTATGTTTCGCGGAATTTCCTTTTATGGTCAAAATATATATTTATATGTTTCGACATTTTCTAGCCACCGCCACTGCGAAAAATATACTGATATACGGGAATATACGGTCCCGTATTTTTGACATATACGGGCGTGTACGGGATGTATTCGTCGAATATACGGACCAAGTATACGAGTCCGTATAGGGAACACCGGGTATACGGGAAGTCCGTATATGCATCAGGCATATACGGAATTCCGTATTTGCCCCATATACATGTACGTATATTTGTTCGTACTTCTGAAGTATACGGAGAATTTAATCCCGTATACGGACTATATCAAGGTTGTTATCTCTAGTATACTATAAATATACCAAGGATATACGGGACCGTATTTTCTGCATATACAGAGGATATACGGACCCGTATTTTCTACGTATACAGAGGATATACGGAACCGTATATTCTACATATACATAGGATATACGGAATCGTATTTTCTACATATACAGGGGATATACGGAATCGTATTTTCAATATATACAGGGGATATACGGAATTTTTTAGTTGTCCACAGGGAATACAGAACTATATTTTCTTGATAAAAGAAGATACAGATAATATCAAAAGCATGCATTTACATATAAGTGACACGTATGCATGACCGAAATGCAGACTTGTACAATAGAACATGTTTTATTACACATTTTGAATGGGAACTGTAAAGTCATATGCTTAAGAATTTTATCTTCACAATTGGAGTATTTAAAATGATAAAGTAAAAACCAAATCGAGTCACTCTTAAATATTTATTATTTCATAAGCATATATTCAATATGTATACATATATTAAACAAAATATACATGTCTTCGCTACAACAGTCATATATTGTTGCAAACCTTATTCCAGAGGGACAAATTAATGTAGCGTTGCAACGGAACGGCGATATACCGTTATGTTGCGATACAGAGTCATGAAATACGTATCACGGTGGAGAAAATCCGCACTGCGATATTTTCTTTAGAGATCGAATTATACATGTACAGTTTTCGATATTTTCAAGCCGTAACCTTTATGAATTGCATGTTGTTTAAATCTAGAAACAACTATACAGTATACCAACTTGAAGTTCTTTTCTATTTATCTTAACAATGATTTTTATGAGCCATTTGTATTACACCAGTCCTATAAAACATTTTAAAGATATTCATATCATTTGTTCGTGTTAACATTCACATATTATTTTAGGAAAATGAGTCCATAGCACAAATTGATTATTACAGAAAGTTTTATTAATAATCATTAAAACTAAAAATTCCGTATTCACAGAAATTCGTCATTCAGACACAGTTCTTAAAAGCACTTAAATACATGTATATCAATCATCTATAGGAATGTTACGTAGACCAGTGTGACGGTGTCTATTTCGTGACGTAGGAAATGTTATCTCCAGATATTACAATCTTCTTCGGCATGTGTGTATCTGAAAAAGAGAGTTTAAAATCTTGTTTAAAAAATGTCTTTAAATAGTTATCACAACTTTCAAAAAGACTATACACAAGCAGTTTTTAAGCGTATACATATATACATTTTTTTTCTTACGCAAATTTCAAAATTATTTTATATTATCAGGATAAAGATGTCATTTATAAGCAACCATTCACACAGGATTTAAATGAAATGATTAATCTATGACGGATGATAGGTTATATGTTTTTGTTATAAAACCTTTACGAATATATTTATTTCACAGTCCTGTAATATAAATGATAATGGTATCTTTGTTCTATGTAAAGAGTGTTTTATTGATAAAAAATATATTAATACAAAATAACATTGTATAACAAAAGTGCTGACATAATATTTTTGATCGTTTTACGATGTATATAAGCATCGTTAGTAGGAGTCAATTCGTTTGAAAAAAAGCTTAAAAAGTACAGACATTTGCTACTCAGATGTAGATCCGTGTTTGCACAATGATATCCAGTTAAGTAAAAGGCGGAATACCCAGCTATACTTTTCATTTGTATAAAAACGTTAATCTTAACAAACTTGGATTATTGTTTGTTTCAATTTCAATTGTTTCAAAAACTATCTCGGCAACGAATGAATACCTTCAATATACAATAGTGTAGATTAATATTTTTTTATTGTTAAGACTTTTTAACAAGGTAAGTTGACAATAGAATCTCTTACAGTGTGCTATCTCTAAAAATAAAGTGATTAATCTCACAAAATATAAATCAAAATATCCTCCCTTGCCTATAACATTTATCTGATATTATGAAATCAAATTCAGATAATAAAATATACGTATCATATGTGACAATTGCATTAAAATAACATAGGAAACAGTTTAGTTAATACATGCGAATTCGACTATTACGTGCGCACGTGAAACATTTACGTATCGACGCAATATGTTTTACGTGCGCACAAGTACTGTGCGTTTAGTATAATAATTAAGTGTCGAGGTGGTCAAGTCCACTATCCATGTGTAAAACAGCTATCATATTGTGTTTATTATCTTCAAACAGGCTAGCTATATAAATTAAATTATCAACAAATTTGCCAACTCTCAGCGTAATGCAGTAAGTAAGGTTGTGGTAAATATCAATTCAAGACAGCTAGGCTCGGATTGCACCTTTTTCCCAAAAATATTGCTTTATAATTATCAATCAGGTAAGAAAGTTTTGTATCATTTATTGTAAAGATTATAAATGCTGTGATATTTTCTATTAACGTCTCATTTTGTTTTAAATGTAGCTATATTTAGCCCTATTTAGCAAGTTGGTGCAAACTTATACGGAATGCATGATACTGTACACAGACTGTTTCAACTATAGTTAAGTTTGCACGAAATACTATTGCACTGCAAAAGTACTATGACTACTACATACTACATACTATACAGGATAAAAATCACTATCATCCGTGCATGTATATCTAAATTATTAAATATCATAATAAAACTGCCTTTCTATCCCAATTCATTTTTCTAATGTAAAATTAAAAAAAATATATGGAAAGACAAACGCAAAAAAGTAAGACAACTTGTGAGGCTCGAACTTGTGATAAAATTTAATGATAGATAGAGAGATAGATAGTTTATTCATATAAGCCGTGTACAAAATGCACATGGTCACACAATACATACATTCAAATATAATTAAACATCACGTAATCATCAAAGTTAACATTATTTAGTAGCAAAGTGTCATACAATGATAAAACTACATCTTTGGACTGCATTAACAAAACATGGAGAATGAAAAGAAATAAAGTAATATTACTAACAAGATAACATTTTTATAATTATGTCTGAAGATTCGGTTGATTTAATTCCCTGCGTTTAAATGCTTGTGCTATAAAATTTCCCAAATTTAACAAGACTTTTTTCGTTTTAGAACTTAATAAATCAATAAATTTGTACATGCTCGGATTTTTCACATAATATTTTGGTATGAATTTGCTTCTCAGGTCAGAATATTTTTTGCATGTGATTATAAAATGAAATTCATCTTCTATGTCATTACCGCAGAAATAACATAATCTTTCATTTCTTGGTTTTCGATTACGCCCATGTCTAAGAGATTCTATAAATAAATTATGCGACGACACGCGCAATCTAGTTATGCTATTACGTATTTTAAACGAATTTATTTTAATCAAGTAATCCGACATACCAAAGCTCGGTTTTAAATGTATGTACAAGGATTTCAGTATTTCATTTTTCTCAATATCTCCAAATAGTTTCTGTAAGGCACAATCCGTTACTGTTTTCTTGAACAAATTTACAAATAATTTGAAATTTATGTTTTCATGATTTACAAAAACAGAGCTAAATCCATAATCATCAAGCAGTTTTTTAACATGGAAAACCCAATTCTTTCTACCATTATAATACTGCGCCAATGAATGTGCATAAACTGATTTTAATAGCATATTATCCGTATTGATAATCTTGACCCAGTATTTAATAATATGTACAAAACGAAATACATATAAAGGATAGCGACCCAATTCTGCATATATAGCTGCGTTACTTGTCGATTGTTTTACACCAAGGATTGTTTTGCAAAACTGTAGATGAATACGCTCTAATTCACAAGACTTAGTAAACCCCCAAATAGGACAACCATAATTTAATATCGATCCTACGAATGCATCAAAAAGTTGCAATGAAATATCCGGACGAATGTTATATCTTTTGATATTATTTAACAATGTGTGCATCGCCCTAAGTGCTTTGCCTTTTAGACATTTTATATTTAAAGCGAAAGTACCAGTGTAATTCAACGTTATTCCCAAATAATTAAAATCATCAACAATTTCTAACTGTTCATCATTATAAATGAAATGTTCATTTCTTTTAACTGGCCCTCGTTTCCTAAAAACAACAACTTTGGTTTTTGCAGTGTTTACCTCTAACCCCCATTTTTCACAATATTCGCGTAAAGAATTCAGTCTCGATTGTAAATCTTCTACAGAATCGCCACATATTACCATATCATCCGCAAATAACAAAATTACAAGACAAATTTCGTTAATGGTTAGGCCAGTTGTATTATCTTGCTGCAAAAACGATTCGATGTCTTCAATAAATAAGGAAAAAATGTCGGCGAATTTGTCTGCCCCTGACGTAAGCCCTCCGCGATTTCAACAAAATCAGAAAATTCATTATTAAATTTTATACTAGACTTTACAATATTGTACATGTTTCTAAACATTGTTAAAATTTTACCATTTAATCCTTTTTTGTACAGTTTAAACCACAACGCGTCACGGTTCACTGAATCAAATGCTTTTTTCAGATCAACGAAAGCACAACACAGACGTTTTTTGTCGTTTAAGCTTTGCTGTATTAAATTCTGTAGTACAAAGATTGCATCAACGGTGCTATGATTTTTCTGAAACCGAATTGCGCATCTGGTAATTTTTTTTGACTCTCACACCACTTAACGACTCGCACATCTAAAATCCCCGTAAACAATTTACCGAGATTACTCAATAACGTTATACCACGATAATTATTGACGTTATTCACATCACCTTTTTTATGTAGCGGTATAATGAAACCTTCGGCCCATTTCTCTGGAAAGACACCTGAATCAAAAACAATGTTAAATAAATCCGCTAAATGCCCGTCTAAAATGTCAGCTGCATTTAAAAAATATTAATTTAGTAAATTGTCAGCTGGACATGAAGCTTTGTTACGCTTTAAACGCCTAATTCCTTCGCGTACTTCTGTAATAGATATACGCTCATTTAATTGTTTAGATACATCATCATCAGAACTTCTATTAAGTTCGTCTGTTGACAAAAGATTTACAACTTCATCGATACATTGTACCTGAATATCTTCAAACATTGACGAAAAATACTGTTTGAAATCATCATTAGATAAGTCAGTCTTGTTATTATCGTGTTTTCTAAATAATCGCCAGAAGTCACGGGGTTGCGCATGCTTTAATTCTGTTAATTGTTTAGACATTTTTTGATAATGTAAATTTTTCTTTTTTCTTATTAATTGTTTATATGCATATTTTGCATTATTCAGTTCAATGTGATTTTCTTGAGTTTTATTCCCATTAAACTTATTAAGTGCCGCCTCGTAAATAGATCTTTATGATCGACATTCATGGTCAAACCAAGTTTTGTTATTATCATCAATAGTCGGTCTATTACAATTTTTTCGGGTTTTCTTAAATAATGGGTCTGCTATCTCACGAATAATACCAGTAAATTTATTGACTATATTGTCAACAGAAATTAAATCACGATTGCCATGATTTAATAATAACTCGTTAAAATCGGGCAACTTGGCAATTAAACCGCGTCTAAAGTTTTTCTCATGGTCGGCATTCCATTTGAAATACGTAGAGATCAAATTTGTATCAGATTGACTTAAATCACGTATACGATCACAACATATTAAAAAACGCAATGATGCATGATCACTGAAAATACTGAAATTGTCAACGGTAAAATCGTGGATTATGGAAAAATCTTTTTCGCGCACTAATAAGTAGTCAATTGTACTGCATGATTTGTTATTCAAGTACGTGAATTCACCTGAGTTGAAATCACTACCAAGACGACCATTTACTATTCTAAATGTAGTAGCCTTACATAGATCCAGTAATTGACTGCCGCGTGAATTACATGTTTTGTCCTTTGAGGCCCGGCTAATGATTCGGTCAGGACAATAACTTTCAGGGTCAATATCTGGTACAAAACTATCACATACAATATAGTCTGGGTTTAAGCCTACTCTAGCATTATAATCGCCAGCCAATAGTACTCTTCCTAACTGCTCGTATTCATATATATCATTTTGTAGTAAATCAAATAAATTAACATTGTAAACTTTAGCTGCGGGACTATCATCAGTCCATAGGTATAAACCACATAAATAAATATCAGATGAAGATTGAAAAAATATTTTATCTAACTTCAACCATAGTATACTGTCAAAATGATTTTTCACTATTTCTATACCTGGAACAATATCTGATTTTATGTATATAACTATTCCACCACTACATCTTTTAGCATTCCTATGTCTAAATTTCCTGAAATAATTAAAACAATGATAATTTGGTAACTCAATCTGGCTTTTTATACTGGTCCAAGATTCAATCATAAATATTATATCATTAGCAAATAATTTGTTCAAAAATGAGTCATCGCACAACTTTTCACTAGTCAATCCATTACAGTTCCAGACTAACACACTAATTCCATTCTCCGCACTTCCCTAGTTATCCCTCACTGGCACTCCGTCAATGTATAATGTGTCGTATGATATCCAGGCCTTCTTGTTTCTCTTGTGTATGAAGTTCTAATGACTTTACTAACTTTGCCATCAAGACATTTCAAATTCTGTTTCTTATCTTGCATTATATTCGCTTTGAAAACCCTGATTTACCTATTCAGACTAATGTTGTTAACTTTAGTGTACATGTACAAAAGAAAATGTAACGTCACTCTCACCTTATCAAAGCGGCGTACTTATCGCTTACGCACGTAGTAACTAAAAAAACTATAATTTACATATATAAAAGTGATTAACATAATATGAGCCGTGTCACGACAAAACCAACATAATGGGTTTGCGACCAGCATGGATCCAGACCAGCCTGCGCATCCGCGCAGTCTGATCAGGATCCATGCTGTTCGCTATCCGTTTCTCTACTTGTAATAGACTTGGTAAGCGAACAGCATGGATCCTGATCAGACTGCGCGGATTCGCAGGCTGGTCTGGATCCATGCTGGTCGCAAACCGAATTATGTTGGTTTTGTCATGACACGGTTCATATTTTTTGATACAGTAACATGTTTAAGAAAAGAAAACTAATTTAATAAAATAAAGTCGGATGCACAGTGCATCTATATCAAACCATTGTGTGTGTTCGAGTTAATTCTTATATTTTATATATTTGATTTTTGCATATTAAAAGCAAGTATATTTTAGCATTTTCAAATGCGCGGCAAAATGCTTCTATCATATATGCCTTAATTGACGTCATTTTATGAAGTGTGACATCATTCCGCCTAAGAATTGATTCTAACAAGATATAAAAGAAAACCAATGTATTTATAACTAACCACATTTATTCAATTCAAAATAAATGCGTGTAATTAAGGAAATTTGACTTTGCCTTGAGAAAGAATAAAACACATGATGTCAATACAGATGGGAATATATGAGTCTGGGCAACTCTTCTTTACAGACAGTACGTCCGTGTAATTGTCTTATTTTATTCACAAAACACAACAATATATATACGTGAACTTACATCTATATAACTTGCTACCATACTTTGCTTCATCTATAATTGCTGTAAAGAGGGCACAGATGCATTTCTAGAAGATTTTAACACGCTGTACAATGTCCTGAAAAAATCGTAATATAATTTCAACATAAAATGATAAAGAGCACATTGAAAATATTTCATAAGTGATCACATGTGCGAAAGTGTTAATACTGTAGGAACGTGTTCACTTTTATGTGCATGTGTAGTTATGTATGTTTGTGTGTTCGTGCGTGCGTGCGTGTGTTACCATATTGCTTTATGTGAAATATAAGTCAAAATATGGAATGTCGAAAAATGTGTGATGTACAAAGGCTCAATACAGTTTTTCAAGCGTTTAAATTTATGTATAACGAAATATTAAATAACTGTTTCCTCAAACAGGCGCGTGTTTGTGACTAACTCATGCGATATCACCTTATGCGTAATGTTTATCTTAAAAACTAAACAAAGAGTTTTAATTATAATAAGAAAAAAATAATTTAATTTTAATTTGTCCAATAAAAAATCCAATGTAAATGTTGAAAACTCATGTATATACAATTTTAAATCTGGGTAATCCTGAATAACGTAGATAAATAACCAAAAATATCGAATGAAAACCAAGATTTGTCTGTCCTGAATTGCGAGTAAACTCGATCTTGCTAATTACTATTAATGCTAAAACAATACAAACAAAACCGTTTTAAAACTCCTGTTTCGTTGCGATATGTTATATTCACGAGTTATAAAATTCTTATACCGACAACAGGTTCCTGATCTAAGCTTCGTATCAATGTGAACAGCATGGATTCTGATCAGACTGCGCGGGTGCGCAGGCTGGTCTGGATCCATGCTGGTCGCAAACCCATTATGTTGATTTTGTCGTGACGCGGCTCATATCTTTTGACACAAAGGGTAAGTGAATTAACAGTTAACTGTTAACCTTAACACCTGTCGGCCATATAACATGCAATCATACAGATATGTATTTGTCATTCTTTGTATTAATGTAAATAAAAAATTCTGACAAATATTTTCATTTTATTTATTTATTTAAATGTATAATGATTTAAATAACAAAGAAATATTTGTTTGCTATTTTTGTTTAAGATTTGTATTCAGTTAAGAATAGGTTATAATAAATAAGAAATATATAACAACATGTGTACAGAAACTTAAAAAAGTGAATAACATTGAAAAGAGCGGAGTCTTTAAATTGACTTATGTTTGCATCAAATATTGGGGATTTGTATAAAAATAAAAACTGCGAATATAAAACAAGTATTCTGCTCGTTAAATTATCAAGACTGGGAAACAATTTTATCTAAACATTTATAAACCTATTTTTAGAAGTACTAAGCAATTTTCTTTTATAATATGTTAATCCGTTAAATCTGATAATTTTTGTTATTATATTGAATAGATAAAAAATAACCTATTTTTCGGCTATCAATTTCATAAATTACTATTAAAATAAATAGAATTTGAGTGTCTCTTTTCAGCTTGATTGCACATTGATTCGCACCCCTGATTTTAAGTGATAATTGAGATCGCTCAAGATTATAAAGTCCAATTAGTTGACCAATCAAGCATACATAGGTCGTGTCACACACACACTGATTAATCCTTTGTACTACCATGTCCAGGGGCTGTAATACCTTGACATCTTCGATGTTTAAATGTCGTAATTTTTAACTCGGTGTCTTTTTTACCCTGAAGGGAAGTTATGATTAACGCATTTATCAAATGCCCTTTTCATTTTTTTTGTTTTTGCATTTTTCATACAAATTATTAATTAAACAAGATACAGTTTAGAAATTAAAATCAAACTCGTAAATCCCTGCTTTAATTATCTAATCCGGCGGCCATATTGGAAAGCGAAACAGATTAAACAGTGTTAAAGTTTTCTAAAAACAAATCAGTTTAACCCTGAAATAAGCTGTTGTTCACAAAATGCAACTATTCTATTGATCGCATATTGATATTGCAACGATAAAAATAACTTTTAACCTACCTTGTTTTGCAATATTCTGAATTTTATTAACCTCCATTTCCAATCCCGTTTTTTCTTTTTTCATTTCGCCTGCGCTATTTCTGATTGGTTGATAGGATTCACGTGATACAAAACCAACACTTTAAACTCATTGGCTTTTTTTTAAACGCGTGATATGCCTAGATACCGTTTGTGTAATAAAGCATTTAGCATTAATAATGCAACGAATTTATATTTAGGTTAGTGATAATGCGGAAGAAACCAGCATACTAAGACCTTTATTCGATCCAAAATAATGCAATATTCAATGGGAAATATCATGTAGCCATAAACGATAACTTTGCATACATGTATAACATAACCATTGATACTTTTTCATAGACAAAACTTTGATTCTAATGCTCAATCGGTTTTTTTTTAAATAATAATAATAATAATAATAATAATAATAATAATAATAATAATAATAATTTAATAATAATAATAATAGTAATAATAATAATATTAATAATAAATAATGACAATAATAATACTTATGATGATGATGATGATGATGATGATGATGATGATAATAATAATAATAATAATAATGATGATAATGATGATGATGACGATGATGATAATTATAATAATAATAATAATAATAGTAATAATAATAATATAAATAATAAATAATAACAATAATAATACTTATGATGATGATGATGATGATGATGATGATGATGATGATGATGATAATAATAATAATAATAATAATAATAATAATGATGATGATGATGATGATAATAATAATAATAATAATAATAATGATGATAATGATGATAATGATGATGATAATAATAATTATAATAAGAATAATAATGATACGAATAATAATGATAAGAATAATAATAAGAATAATATTTATGACAATAAAAAAGTCGTTTTATCGCAGGTAAAAACAAAAGCCCCCCCCCCCCCCATTAAATTAACACATAGGACAAAAGCCCCCCCCCCATCAAAAAACAGGTAGGACAAAAGACCGCCCCCCCAGTCCATCAAACAAAAGCCCCCCTAAGGTTTATAGACCAGACTGATTACTATTTTTTTTACATGCCCAGTGTTCGGGAACTTAGGTTATACAAACAAGTATGCGCCTTTCACTTTTATTTCCTTGATAAGCTTTGAAAAGCGATTCTCTGGAAATATTCATTTACATTAATTTGTACTGCACAATATATAATAAAGTAAACATAAAAACATTCATATCATCAATGAATTATAAGGACGAATTACACAATAAATAAATTACTTACTTACTTACTTATACACATAAATGAAATATAAAGATCCTTTCACATTATCTGCGGATTTCATAATTAAAATAAAACTTTATTAGTATGAGAATATTTTGAGTATCGGTAAAAATTCGAAAGTCCAATCTAAAAAGTGATTTTACTATCAATATATAATTTAGTATGTTCTTAACTTGAGTTTTTAAATCAAACTACGATAATTTTTATTTTTTAAACAGAAATTCACTTTTACAAAATCTGATTCTAGCTTGTTAACTTAGATATCAATGGACCTGGCGGCAGGGTACTTCAAAGTTTACTTTAAGATAAATCTTAATTGTGTCTTGTTTAAATGACGAATTCAGCCAAATAAAAGGATAACAACAACACGAAAAACATTGAAAAGAATACATCAGCTATGTCTGTTTCATTTTAATATGCCGGGATTTCCTGCCGCCTACAACTATAGAGAAAGGTAAAAATCTAGTTATACAGCATGGAAATGGGAACACATTCATCAGAAGACCTTTGATAATATCAGATTTTACTATCCCCACCTGTTCTAGGTTATCCAATTTTTGGTAAACCATCTATCCTTCATACAGATGCAAGTTCAACGAGAAGTTTGGGGGCAGTCTTATATCAAGAACAAGAAGGTAAGAAAAGAGTTATTGCTTTTGCAAGCAGGAGTCTGACAAAGGAAGAAAAAAATTCTACTTTAAGTTGGAATTCTTAGCTATGAAATGGGCAATCACGGAAAAATTTTGAGATTATCTTTTGACAAGTTCTTTCACAGTTTATACGGATAATAAACCCCTTTACATATGTTTTGTCGTCAGCGAAATTGGAAGCTACTGGTCAAAGATGGGTGTCCAAACTGAGTGATTTTAACTTTTCAATTGTTTATAGACCTGGAGCGAAAAACATTGATGCAGATATTATGTCACGCTATCCTCATAAACAGGTAGATAAAGATCAAGTGAGTATAGACAGTGAAACCATCACTGCTGTTTGTCATAGTTCTATATTTCCAGTACCGGGTGTTGAGACATTGCCACAAACTTCATTAGATATTATAGATTGTACACATCCAGGACAACCTATCGCACAGATTGAATTACGTCAGTTAAGGAAAAGTCAACGTGATGATCCATTGTAGGTGTTTGGTTAAGGGCTACTATAGATAATAGTTTTCCGAGTAAGAATTTGATATGTAACAATGACCATTTGACAATGTCTAGGCACTTTAATAAATTCAAAGTTAAACGTGGCTTGTTATATAGAGAAATAGGAAACAAGACAGAAACTATTTTACAGTTGGTGGTACCATCTTGTTTTAGGAAGCAAATCATAGAAAGTTTACACAATCAGATAGGCCACCCAAGCAGGGAAAGAACCATTAATTTAGTAAAGGATAGATTGTATTGCCCCTCTTATACTGCAGACATTAGTTCTTGGGTAGAAAATAGTGGTCGTTGTAAACGTAGGAAAAGTTCTGTAAACATCCGTGCACCTCTTGTGAATATTTAGAACCTGTAAGTACAGATTTCCTTACAGTGGATCCTTGTTCAAGTGGAATAAGAAATATACCATCGTGTGAAATGTTGAAAATGAGAAATGTTGTAATGCTGTATTAATAATTATTTTTGTAATGAGTTGATACTTTTTATTAATAAATTCTTCTTGGTTTCAGGACGTTTTTATTGACTAGTATTAACTTGGTCATGAAGAATTGAGAGAAAGATATCATACGTCGAATTCAATGTATAAAAGAAAACTGTATAAATCAAGAAGCTGAAGCTGAAACCATTTTAGTTGTTTATCCACCCGTATCCATTTCACACAAGAAAACCCCCCTGTGACATGTGTGCAACGTAAAAAAAAGGTTTTAAATCCTGTTCAAAAAGTGCCATGAAATGATTATCACAACTTTCTAAAAAACGTACTAAAAATCTAAATTGATTTTCATACACAATATATAAAAGCTTTTTTAAATGTTGTTAGACAACAACAAAACAACACTTTGTCGAAACTCACCCCCGGTCGCTTGATCCTAATCCTCATTTTCGTAGGTTTCATAAATAGCTTGTTATAAAAAATTTGGCAACCTCCTATTTATAAAAAAGTAAATAAACGTAAATTGTAATACTATCAACGGTATATCACAAAGTGTTCCAACTTTATAAAATTTACAAACCCACGCCAGAGAGGTAACTGGATTAGAAGTCATCGACTTTAACCCCTCGACCACGGAGGCGGTATTTGTTTAATATAACTATATATTTAATTAAGTTGAGAAAAATAAGTTATCCCTCGAAGGCATGAAAAACAGCAAAATGCGTTTCTAATATTGATATATTTTGATTTTTGCATATTACATAAGATGTTCTGGCATTTTCAAATGCGCTTTAAATTGCTTATAAATGTCTGATGTGTTGTCATTTCATGAAATATGACATAGTTTAGCCTAGTTAGCATTAATTCTAATAATAATAAAAAGATAAACAAGAGAAAGAATCAAGCACTGGTTTTCAGTACGGACTGGAATAACTAACTTTCGGTAACTCTTTAGCTGTCACTCGACTGAGCCTTGCTTTCAAGACCATCGAATCTACAAACAGTTCGTTCGTGATTCTTTTGTCTTCTTATATTTTAAAAAACAACTATGTAATTTACTTTATTTCATTAAAGTGTACGTGAACTCACACTTATTTAACTTGCTACCATACTTAGTTTTATCTACAATTGCAGCTAATAGGCCGCAACTGCATTTGTGGCATGGATCTCAGAACATCAATACACTGTTCACTTCCTCGAAACTCATAATAAAACTTAAGCATAAAGAAAAGATTCGAAATAGTTCATAATTTCTTACATGTGCGAAAGTGTTAGTTATGTGGTGACGTGAACATTTTTTCGTACGTAAAAAAATAAAACATGCATATTTGATGTGATAAATACGGAAGAGCATTCGAGCACTAACTCGAAATTTCGACTTACTTATGACGAAATTTCGTGTTAGTAACTATAAATTTCGAGTTATTTATCTCGAAATTTCGAGTGAGTAAGTCAAAATTTCGAGTTTCTTATCTCGAAATTTTGACTTATTAACTCGAAATATTTCGACTAATATTGCACGACTTTCATTGGTTACCGGTGAAAGCAAGGATTAGATTCAATATTCTTTCTTTCGTGTGTAGCTATTGCACATTGACAGGGCACCTATGTATTTAACAGAAAAATTTAATAGGTTCAAATTGTCCACACATACTGAACATATCCTTCGTTTAAGGTAAGTTTTAAATGGCGTGTTTACGCCAGTAAGTCTGTCATGTTTCTTTATACTAATCATAATTTGGTAACATTATTCATTATTTACTAAGACTTTGATTCATATTTTGTTGATAAAAGTGGAACTTGTTGTTAAATACATGGTGGGAATTATATAAAAACATCCGATTTTACAAAAAATATAGTTAGTTTAACAAATTTGACAAAGACCCCAGCACCCCTATTTAAGCCACTCCGCGATACTTTCCTCAGATGTCTCACACGTGAAGTATAGGATCGTTTTATTCACATGGATGAGAAGAATATGATTAGTAAAAAGATGTGGTCGAACAGGTGGGATGCAATGCAACGTCTGAAGAACGCCTGAACGTACACATTAAAGGAAGCCTTGTGTTTTTTTAGGTCGGGCGTGTACATGCCATTACTAAGTTTAAGTTTAACTTTAATAGTTTGTTCAGGCACCCGTTTCTCCATCTCCATCATTCAACTGCACCCCCTACTATATCTTATATTATCTTAACTCTTGGTAACTCATAAATTTGGCCCTTCTAGCAATGTTAATAAGTCGAAATTTGGAGATAGTTAATCGAGATTTCGAGTTAATAAGTCGAAATTCCGGGTAAGTAACTCGAAATTTCGAGTTAGTAAGTCGAAATTTCGAGTAAGTATGTCGAAATTTCGAGGTAATAAGTCGACATTTTGAGTTAGTTAGTCGAAATTTCGAGTTACTAGCTCGAAATTTTAAAGATAAGTAAGTCGACATTTCGAGTTAGTAAGTCGTAATTCCGAGTCAGTAACATACAACACCTGGCACAAATGCTCCTCCGTAGATAAAACAACCTTTCAATATAGTAGTTTTTTTTAATTTCTAAATTATAAATCAGTTCTTAAAAATTAAACTTTTTCAACTAACAATTTCATATAGTAAGTACTATATTATAAAATGGATTTATGTGTGGCTTGAGACGATGTTTCAGCCTATTGCACATTGATCCGCACCTCTGATGTTAAGTGCTTATTGAGATAATTCAAGAAAATCAAATCAGTTGACAAATCATAATATAACAACATCAGTTATATCACACACTTATTTTTCCCTTTATATTATTATATACAGGGGGGGGGAGGAGACAATTTATTTACCTTTGCTGTTTATTCCCTTTATATTATTATATACAGGGGGAGGAGACAATTTATTTACCTTTGCTGTTGTAATGTTTAATTTTTACTTGCCGTCTTTTTTAAAAAAAATTTTGGCAACATGGAAAGTAATTTATGTTTCAGAGCCCTGATGCATAACGTAACAAAATTACCGTTTCCAATTAAATTGCTGTTTCGCAGTTCCTTTATTTTGTCTATTTGTTGGTATATCAACAAACTGTCAAATTATATACTAGTAATCTACAGAGATCTAGCTCCCTGCCAGGTTAGATATACATTGTTATATAAAATATGACACTGTACACAGAGCTTGCAAAAGGGTAAGATAAAAAATTGGGTATGAAAGTTAAAATAATAAAATGGAAATAAATATTAACTATTTGTCTATGAAGACAGGACATGGAGGGGGACACCAACTCTGAACGCCGAACAATCCCTTGATGAAAATATAACAACATTGATTTCATGTACAGGGAGAAATTTTACAGCCGCAACACCACAGAAACAACACTTTTGTGAGCATAAAATATGATAAACAAGATCAGCAAGGAAAGCCGGCGTTCAACGAACGCATCCCCCACATGACCCAGTAACAAGGCCCAGTGACAAGGAGCCAAGGCGGACCCCCAAAGAAAAACGGGCAGAGCAATGACAGGCTAATCACTAAAATGATAAATAATTTTTTACTGATAAGGAATTAACAAATATCAAGTAAATAAACATGTTTTTTAGATCTGATAAACACATAATTAAACAAAAATAGAATAATAATGAAGAACTGCATATATCCTCCTAAATCTGGTCCTTAAATTTTGTCCGATATCTGAATCGTTGCTTAATCTTATCTGGCGACTATATTTGATAACAAAATAGGTTTTAAAAATGTCGATTCCAATCAGTTTTTACCTAAAAATAACTGTTCTTCACAAAAGACAGTTACTTAATTGATCGCAAAATGATATATTACCGGTAAATCTATTCACCTACCTTATTATGCAAATATTAAAACTTTTCAATCGTATATCCTGATCCTTTTTGTGCCATTTTATTGATATTTCTGATTGATTGAATCTGATGACGTGGTACAAAACCAACGCTTTACCCCATTAGTTGTTGTGAAAAGACGTGATATAATGCCTAGTACCCTTTGTGTAACATATCATTTAGAATTAACCTGGCATTAATGAAACGATCTTTAAAATTATCCCGTGTTTAATTGGAAAGATCATGTCTCCACAAATGTTTATTTCACATATATTCATTGATAATTATTCATAGGCAAAACTTTGAAGACACTTCTGAATTCAAATGATAAAAGTGTTTTCTAGATCGGTAATTTTCTTTTTTATAAAATCAAAAATGCTTTAGTAGCGCTTTGAAATGTGCATATAAAGTAAATAAAAGTAACAACAACAACAATAAGCGGTAAAAGACAGAATGAATGAATGAATGAATAAATAAATAAATGAATGAATAAAAAAATAAATAAGTAAGCTACATCTCCTCAACAGTGTTTTCTTTTTTTTTCTTTTTTCCTATCTTAATATCGCGTTCTCGAAATTCTAATAATTCTTTTATAATAGAAATCACTATTTCGATTTAAATATAATATCAATTCTATATCGATAAAATGAATAAATCATAAATACTAGTTTGAAAATTGTCATGAGCTTGTTTTGAAGAGTCTGTGTACTTACATACAAAACTAATTTTTTGCATTATATGTTCTAATGTAAAGTCTGTTGCGTTTTGTCTGGGATGTTTTTCAACAACGACGATTTTGATTGTTATAACAGAATATTAGTATAAAATACAAGTGATTTGTCAAGTTATATCTTGTAATAGGCAGGAAACATATATTTCGTTTACATACTATTGCCATATTAGAAAAAGACATTGAAATTGACCGTTATTCGACAAAACATTTTGCAAAGTTACGTTATCGGAGAAAACCGACACTTAAACTACCCTGCTGGGTTTATGGTCCATATCCGACTTTATTCAATATTAGATCCGATTAACGTTAAACAGCATGTGACCTTATATTACGTTATAAAAGAGAACGCGAGGAAAGAAAAGAATGAAGATTTAGTCAAGATTTACATAACATCTTGGGCAAAAGTCTTTTTAAGGTGCAAAAAAAAACAATGAACTAAATGAATGAAAGAATGAATGGATGAATGAATAAACCCCTTCAGATATTGTTTTATTTTACTTACAAGACATATATATTAACAAACATGTACATAACACATGAACTTTGCTAAAAGTGTTAAAATACACACATCGGGAGTTAAACAGACCAAATATAGACTACACAGCAAATTAAGGGGTTTGAGCTAGAAAACGGTCTTGTGGTGAATATCATAATACAAATAACGAGATATTTTTACTGTATTGTAACGATCAGGCCTATTATTTTATATCCGGAAACTTCTAGAGTAATTAACTCTACTTCATGACATCGACTTTTAATCATCAAAACAGAAACTGTATGCAAATATATCTTCATCCTTTTTATATTTACGCTGGTAATATTACTTAAAATAACCTATTTTATAGGTTTAATTTTCAATAAGTGACACATTGCCACTTTAAACATTGTTGCTGACACTGGCTAAATTTCTACTGCACCCTACGCCAAGCTAGCCACCCAGCGTCCGAGATTATAAAT
This sequence comes from Ruditapes philippinarum, assembly GCF_026571515.1. NCBI lineage: Eukaryota > Metazoa > Mollusca > Bivalvia > Venerida > Veneridae > Ruditapes > Ruditapes philippinarum. The sequence goes on from NW_026858606.1 coordinate 29,484, forward strand.
AGCAGCACGAATCTGCCAGAATTGTTAGTGCTTTGGTAGATAGCCACCAGAGCACACGTTATTTTCATTTTATACTTTATTAAATATGGTTAACAAGTAAATAAACCTAGCAAATATAAATTGAGTTAAAGCTTTAATTTACTAGTTGATGTTATTCTGACAAATGTCTGACAATTGTTCGATTTCGTCTTATAGATAATGTGCAATTCACCAGTAAATCTTAATTCTCAATTTCTTCATACAGAATCCGTATTTGCGAAAACTGATTTTCGTATTTTAATAATTTACGGACTTGTTATTAAAATACTACTTTTGAGTAATCACAAATATTATTATATTTGCTATATTTTAAAGCTATTTGTTACCACAGGAACCAAATTTTTCAAGACCGGAAGGAAAAGAAACAACGTGCAAAATCTGCAATCTTAGTTTTATAACAATATTGTCAGTACTTTTCTTCGTTATTTTCAACATAGGTAGAAAAAAATGTGCAAAATCTCAAGATTGCCATCTCTCCATATATCAAGTTTCATTAAAATTGTGTTGGTAGTGTTTGCATTATCGCGGGATCCAGTTTTATGGAGGCTCGAATTGAGCGACTAATAGATGGACTTATAGACGAATGGAGAGACAGACGGACGGAGGGTTAACCTCAAGTCCCATCCTGTTAACCGGATAAACTTCCCTATGAATGATAAACATTTTTAACTTGCCACAAATTAATTTTGCTTGTAGCATTAGCTATAAAAATTCATTTACTTAAAATATAAAACGAAATGAATGAAACGCGTAATCAATGTATAAATTAAGCATATGTAAATCAAACCATTAAGCTACCTCAACTATTTGGTAAATTAGTAGTTTGAATATGAAAATTTGTGCTTCACTTACAGTTTTTAATGTTTCATTTGTGTACCAATAATAATTTATAACCTTGTTAAAGGAGTAAATGAAAAAGCAACCATTATTTTGTTAAAAAAGACAGATTATTAAGTAAATAAAAACTAGTCTTCTGTAGCTTTCTAGCATAAAAGGGATAAAATTACGTAAAAAAAACCTATCAGAGGTATCAAACATTCAAAAGAATACTTGCATTGGGATATTGCATTGATATTTTAACTTCAAATTAACCATCAAGTTGTTCAAAACTTTGTTTAGATTAACAACAAATAAACTTAACAGTTATTCAATTTTAACATTTTCGTAAACGAACGAAATGCAAAAAGTTCAGATGTTCAGAGCTATGTTAAAATTTTCGTTAGTTAAAAAAATCCGTTAAAGTGCTTAACGTTTAGTTACAAGAGTCAAAAATATTAATTCCTATAATGAGGTGTATTGCTTTCCTTTACAAAAAACAAAATGTTTGATTACTCTGCAATTCAATAAGAAATACTAAAAGATATCGGCTTATTTACGCTGTTTGAAATATACAGCCGAGTACAGTCGAGTCATGTCATAAACTAATAGACTTATGTCATCTGATAAGTCGTTTTTACTATTTGGTCATTTACATGGTGTAACCAGTACCCTAGTACCTATATATACCAGTATACATGAAACTATGAGTATCCTGTACGAATTTGAGAGTGTGCAGTTTGAACATGGGCATACATATTTAATGCTCTTTTAAAGTCATTTTACTTGAGGATTCTTTGTGTAAGGCCAGTATATTATGCTGGATACTTTGTAACTTTGTCATTGTGCATTTAATTTGTAGATTTCGCCAGACTTGATCGTCATGACATTGCCATTTAAAACTTTTGGTAATGTACCATACATGAAATATGCATTCTTGTATAGTGCTTGACATTCATCCTTTAAAAATATTCCAGCCTTTACGCTTCAACCTTTTCCACATGTATATTTTCCTTGTGTTTGCATCTTAATCTTAATCAGTATTTATTCCATAATGTTGGTTAAATTCATTTGTGAAATATTAAGACTGGGCGTTGGGAAACATGTTAGCAAAGTCTGAATGATTAATTCCATTTTTTAAACACTTGAAAAAACACTAATAATTGCTATTGACAGTACATAATTCAGACAAGGAACGCCAAATTTAACTTTTGCACTGTGGTAAGTGATGAGCCAGTTAAGGGTCTATTCTATATGCATGTTATAAGAAATGGCCCCTAGGTATCGTTTTATTCAGAACACTACACTTTTAGCTTGGCATGAGTGTAAAATCATTGCTGGAGGTCACTGTCAAAAACTAGGCTTATTACTCTTATATGTTTTGTTGTAAAAAGGTTAATATTGACTAATATGGAGTTGACAGGGGATCAAACAATTTTCTGTTCCTCTAACGGTAAAATTAATTCACCTCTAGATGTGAATTAATTTTGTTAATAAATCTTTGTTTAAGCCGATGTTTTAACAAAATATAACGCTACTTTTTTCCTGAACATCAGTTTAACAGAGACATTTAATGAAAAATTATAAAAAAAAATTCAATTTAACACAACTTAAACGTTAACAATGTTGGAACAATAAGATTACTTAACAAAAATTTATGCAGAATCTAACAATTTTAGGTTAATTTAACAATTTATTCATTGTTAAATATTTAACACCAGTTTTTAAAAATGGAACGGGAATATAGAAATAAAGATATAGCCAGTTATATAATAAATCAATGACATGATCTCTTTCAAACTCGATCGACGTTGGATATTTTTAAAACATTATCATCTTATAATTATATTCGAAACATAAGTTATGTTTCCAAGCAACAAACCATGCAAAGTTTCACCACATAATGGACATCTACGCGTCACAAAGCGTGGTCAGTATCGCTATATCATGAACATTCACACATGCAATTATTTCAATTTGCCACTACAACTGCTGCTGACACCCTTTGCACAGATATCACCTGAATATTTGTGAAATATGTACGCACACATTTTGTGGTCTTTCTAAAATAGATAAATACAGAATCCCTAAAGAAAGCCCAACATGACAAAATTGAAAATGTTGCAGACTCGGTTTGATTGAACCTGTTCATGGACGGTACTGGAAAGTGCAAGTTACCGTCCACGCCCCCTAGCACCGGCTTCAGCAGAATTCAACATTTAACACGAAAATTGTGAAATTTTGAATTTACAAACAACTGCAGATGTGTTCATACGGCGGTTATCATGGAACCTTCAATGTGACACAGTAGTGCTATTCCATGAAAAGCGGCGTATGATCCCCAAGTAAAAGAATGCTTTTGCCCTAAACGAGAAAACAATGGGCGGAACTAAATAAAATGGAATTTAGAAAGGGGATCTGAGGTTATGAAGCCTGCATATCACAGATAAGACGTCAAAAGAAAAATTTAAAAAGCAGGCAACATATCCTTAGGGTGGTAATACAGTATTTAAGTAGGAATACTGGAGCCATCCACTACAATATTGTCGTACTGAACGATCTTTAAGGATCGAAAATATAATATCATTGATTAAATGTACGGGGAGGCTTTTTACAGCCGCCACACGGCACAAATAACACGGATATGATCATAAAATAGATAAATACAGAATCCCTAAAGAAAGTCCAACATGACAAAATTGAAAATGTTGCAAGCTCGGTTTGATTGAGCCTGTTCATGGACGGTACTGGAAAGTGCAAGTTACCGTCCACGCCCCCTAGCACCGGCTTAAGTAGAACTCAACATTTTACACGAAAATTGTGAAATTATGAATTTACAAACATCCGCAGATGTGTTCATACGGCGGTTATCATGAAAGCCCAACATGACAAAATTGAAAATGTTGCATGCGCAGGCTAGACCTAGTTGTCCATATTTGCGAGGTTTTTATCGTGCCAATGGACATGTTAGTTCACAATATCGCTGTGTAAGGCAATATGGAATAGAGTTCTGTCCTCTAACTTGTAAAGATTTTCCAATTGTTAAAGTGATAGTATTATTCTTGTTAATCATAGAAGAAACTAACATTTTGCCGACAGTTTTGCACTTAGACGACATATTTGGAGCGGAGATTCAGTTTTTATATGAACAGGGATTGGTTATTGCACACCTCTCATTGTGATCGATTGGAATTTAAGTGCCAAAAGAGGCGAATGTTGCCTAAAACCACGTCATCCTACTTTACAAAAAATTGTAAATATCAATCTAATTTTATAGGATATTGACACAAGTCTCTCAGAGAGATACTGTCGATTTCCTCATTTCGAAATATATTTTATCCATAAGTTATTTTGTCGCAAAAACTCCAGATCAGAATCTCATCGAACCCTGTGGGATTATTTGGACCAGCATGTGAGGCGCTGCTTTTTTTTACCATAAACTAATATACGCTTTAATCCAGGGATGAGATTATATGCTACAGGCCGATATTAAAACACTTTTCGGTTCAGTGCACAAATGATGCCATGCAGTACTCATTGCTCAAGATGATGGTACTCGATATTTCCATTTCATCACTTCTCCGCAAACAAGTTTAACCCTTCCATATTTCATTTGTAAAATAAATTTTCATAAAAGTAACAACAAGTTGCCCGTGGTTTTTAATGTTTGAAAAGCTGTGAGGTTTATTTCGTTTAACCTAGAAATGACAGTTTCTGTTCTTAAAGGACTAATCGAGACAAGCCAAGTATTTCACCACAGATTTTTCTTTAAAGATCGCAATTTTATATTTCAGCAGCGGAGATGGGATTTGATAATCATAAAGATCACATTTCGGTCTGGATATTCAAAACTCACATTACATGTGTTATGTATGCAACATATTACATGTATATAATTTATATCTGACCAGTTGGTATTTCCAATATTATCATTGTTCTATTTTTAGAACATTAACTACGTGTTTGTACTAGAACTTTCTTAACTGTTGTAGAAAACTCATGCATTATATTTAGATAGAAACTTCTGGAATGATCTTTATTGTTGAAGTTGCTAGATTATTATAACTGTAGTAAATGGAAGACTATTCTAGAAACTTCTTATTGATTCATTTCCTTTACCAAGAATTGATGACTGTATTGACAAAATTGGAAAAGCAAAGTATGTAACAAAGATTGATCTTCTAAAGGCTTCTGGCAAGTTCCGCTTACTGATAGAGCTTAAGAAATATCAGCCTTTGTAACACCAGACGGCTTGTATCAATATAAAGTCATGCCATTTGGTATGAAAAACTCACCAGCAACATTTCAGAGACTTATAAACATGGTAATATCTGGTCTACACGGATGTGACGCATACATTGATGACGCAATCATCTACTCTGATGAATGGGAGGAACATCTCAAAACTATAAGAGCATTCTTCGACCGACTTAGTGATGCTAAATTGACAGTTAATCTTGCAAAAAGTGAATTTTGTCATGCAATTTTAACATTTCTAGGACATGTAGTGGGACAGGGTAAAGTAAAACCAATAGAAGCTAAGGTCAAAGCTATCTCTGAATGTCCTGTGCCTACTTGTAAAAGACAACTGATGCGATTTCTTGGTATGGCAGGGTATTATCGTAAATTTTGTAATAATTTTTCGGTTATTGCAGAACCATTGACAAATTTACTGAAGAAAAGAAACAAAATCATTTGGAATGACAAGTGTCAAATGGCATTTGACAGCCTTAAAGCCATACTAAAGAGTGCACCAGTTCTCTTGGCATCAGATTTTAATATCCATCTGTCCGTCCGTCCTTCAGTCCGTCCATCCGTCCGTCCGCACTCACAGTAGAGTAATTATGTGGCTAGAGGGACAAAAGGTTACTGTTCTTTCTCTTTGATGTCATTCATTCCGTAATGCTTTTATGTGGCTATTTTCTTTTGTGTGGCTAAAAGGAACAATAGAGAGAACAACAGAGTAGCCACATAATTACTCTCCTGTTAGAACTTCCGTCCTTCCGTCCGTCCGTTCACTTTTGTGTCTCACGTAACTCAAAAAGTATTTGACCTAGTGTCATGAAACTTTACAGGAATGTTGATAAGCATGTGCAAATGTGCACCTGGGTATTTTCGTCTGGATATTTTTTAGTATTTTTACAGTTATTTCCCTTTACTTAGAAAAGTTTTGCAATTTTCAACTTGTGTCGCATGTAACTCAAAAAGTATTTGACATAGAGTCATTAAAACTTACGGGAAGGTTGCTCAGCATATTTAGTTTTATACCTGGGGTTTTGCTTGTGGATTTACTTAGGATTTGTAGAGTTATTACCCTTGACTTAGTAAAACCCGTTTCATTATGTTGTCCATAGCACCTTGGGGTTTGCTCGTGGATTTATTCAGTATTTGTAAAGTTCTTGCCCTTTAATTAGTGAAGGATTTTTAGTTTTCAAAAAATATTTGCTCTAGAGTCATAAGATTGACAGAACAGTGGCGCGGTGGGGGCACCCGTGTCACCCGTGTCCTATGGACACATTTCTAGTTTCTATTATAGAGTTATGGGAATATTTTAAAAGGTGGCTTAGCATGTCTGTTGTGATTACATGTATAACTTTGTGACAGCTTTACTTTATAATTTAATTAATGTCTTATTTACATCTATGTTTTGGAGGGACACTTCGGTTTCAACATCCAGTTCTTAGGCAGAGTCAATCCCATTACGGACTTCTTACATAGTAGGTATTTGCTTGCACTGAACCAAATTTAATGGTGGTTAAATTGGTAATTGAACATTCAGAACAATGGACATTTCTTACCAGACACGTAGAACCAGATTTTGAGACACTTCAGAACAGATAATTGAGCATTTCGAACCAGATATTTGGACATCTCGACCCATTTGACATTTCAGACTAATCTTTTAAACATTTTATACTTTTGTATGGGATGTATCGGACCAGATTATAATATCAATTTCTGTTAAATTCATATTTTTAATTTTATGAAAACATTGGACAACAACAAAGTGCCATGAGCGCCGGGCAAAAAAAACCCCAAAAAAACAAAAACAACCACCCCAAAAAACAACAAAAAAAAAACACAACAAACTACTTAATAGTATTTTCGAGTTTTCGCCTTGTGTCTAGCAAGCAAAAGTACAACATGGCAAAATTTAGCTAGTACAGAATTTTCTTATCTAAAAAAGGTAGCTTTTTATTGTACAAAAATATAGAAAAATGTATTAAGAAAGTTTTCACTAAACATGTAAATATAATGAAACTTTCAATAAATGACTCTTCCCATTTTAGTAAAAAATAATTATAATACTGGTAATATATTTTTATTGTTTTTATTTTGTCAGGAAAATGTGTGTGTGTGTGTTTTCAATTCGTGTAAATAATTTATTAACCTTTTTTAACCTATCTTACCGTATCTTTCACGGTTTAGAGGTGTTCACCTTAAAGCACATAAAATATGTAAGCGGTACAGTATTCTGATTTTCACGGGTTTGTGTCCCTGTCAGGCTGAACATTTTTCATACCCTGTGACTGACTTTTAGCCCAGTTAGAATTTAATTTACATTGATCTGTAACCCTAGGAAATTCGAAGAAATATTTGTATATACAGTAGGTTTAGAGTTATTCAGAATTGAAGCACATAAAATGTGTAAGCGGCAGAATAGCTCAGAGGGAAGATCCGAGGAGTGGTATTCCGATTTTCAGGGGTTAAAGTCTTTGCCAGGCTGTAACATATCAATTTAAATCTATTAATTAGATAAAAGGAAAATGGGAAGTAACTGCCTAATTTAATTTTCAACCAAAATAGGATTCGGACAGTCTTTGAAGAAACGTCAAAAGATGAACTGGTAAAAGGGAGGGTGTGTGGCTATTCTTATAACTGTCACATGATGTCTGACAAACCTGATATCGGATATATTGGTACGCGTAAACACAAGAGTGCCGTATTATCAACTGTCGTACGCCCGTCCGTAGCTAAGATTTGGTCGTACGACCGATCTAACGGCTACGTCGTGTTATCAACATGGTCGCAGCTAAATGTTGTAGATTTACGTCGCTTAAGATATTAAAAATGGCGGCCATTTTCGAATAATTCCCGACAAGGACTTTGAAACACAAATATTTGAACAATAGAAGTTTACAACTAACGTAATTATTGGCGTACATTGCTAAATCTATTTTAGCATCAAAAGGACGCAACTATCACGTCCTCAAGTTCCTGTTTTATCTGTTGATAATTGGCATGAAGAAGCTATTGTTAGGTGTATTGCTTTCATTTTCTTACATAAACAACATAGACATACATCTGAGGAGCACAGAAGGGTGCCGCTTTTTAACTTATAATAACCCAAGTACCACCGGGGAGTTTTAACCGGTTAACGGTGCACCAAACCTCACTCTTACCTCACTCAAGCCATATCCCTAACAAAAGGGACAGTGTAAATAAAATGAATCTTTGTCAAATTCTAAGAGTTGTTATGGTTACAAAAGGTTTGGTAAGTAAAAAACCAAAATGATCATGTAGAAACATATAAAAATAAACCCAAAGACCATCACAAAAATACTCAATGTCCTAAAGAATGTCAAAACCATGCATTTTGAAAATTAGGCGCGTCCATTTTAAACAAAACTAACAAGGATGATACCATTACAACAGAAATTCAAAAGTTGTTCAAAGAATATGTTAATTTAAAAATAATGGCAACCAAAAGTAATTATTAGAATTTCTTTATAAACATTATGTCTTTCTATAGAACTAAAAGGCATACAGCTTGAATATTTTACACACAAGCAACTGACTTGAAGACCACAACCATTTATTTTTTCAAACTATGGTAAAGGGGTTAAAATTGACCCCGCCCAGGCGGTTATGAGTTTTCTCTTTATATGAATACTATACCATTACACTCCACACTTCATTGGACCGTCAATTAAGAGAGCTTGGTAATATCATTTTGTGGTTATTTTTAGAACTATATTTATGACAGACAGGGATTAAGCAATGCCAAACATCCAATGATAAAGTTATCAGGTAACAATATAATTTTATCTTTGGTGATTATAACAATAATATTACGTATTTTTATCATTTTGAAAAACCTCAAGCACGGTCACGTTAACCCTACGCATTTTATATTTCCTATGATGTTTTTTTTTAATAAAACACATTACATTTAATTTAAGTATAACATAACGGTATTTAACTGCGCGAACGAAGTCGCTGACGTGGCGACATTTTTTTGTACGGCGGCGATTGTGCAAACCAGACTTGAAAGAAAAGTCTATTGGTAATTGAAGTTAAGCACTTTGGTTTTACTATTACTTTCTGAAATGTGATGCGAAAGGTAATGGTCTTTGACTTAACAAAAAAATGTAAGTGCTCTTGTTTGTGGGGGTATCCATTTCCCTAAGACTCCATTCTAGTTTGAAATCAAATTAGCATGCATGCAACAAATTATGGCTTTTTTGTTTTAAAGGTCCATCATTGTCCATGACATATAGCTCTTAAAAGTATAAAATATGCTAAAATGTATCTTAACATTGATTATATTACTCAAGGAAGAAAAAAGATTCAATCCTTATCCTGTTTTAATTATATCACTTTTTTTGAATAACTGTGATATATAGAAATACATGTATACACATGTAGAGTATGAAATTGCTTAATTTTTGATGTCGAAGGTCTTTATAAAACTGAATTCTTTTCAGATTACTCTGAGCAAATATCTCAACATTTTTTTTCAATATTATTATATACCGAACTTTGTGCATTTTAGAATTTACTGCGAATGTATAGTCAAAAGTCCTGAAGGAGGATTACCCCCCAACAAAACCAAACAAACGTAACAGCAGGTAATATGATCTGAAGAGTTTCTGATGTAAGCATTATCGCTGGTAGTGAAACATTTTTAGCACAAACTGGGTTTTGGTTAGGTCTCCGGAAATCAGTTCTTAGTTGTTTTTATGACCCCAAAATTTGGGTTACATGTAATATAGCACTTGTCTGGAAGCACATATGTCCGTACATCATACCCAAAATCCTGTATGTCCAATTTCTCTTACACTTTTTTTTATTTCCTTCAAACTTTCACAGATGATTGACCTTTAGATATCAATGATCGTCAAGGAAGGTATTGTGGCAGCAGCCACATTTCCTTTCTTCATTTCTTTACTTTATATTCTAGTGGTCATATTGGAATTTCATTTTATTCAACTTCTTCCACACTGAATTTTATTTAGTGGATAAGTGCTTCAATTTCCTTCAGGTAAAAAGCCTTTATATAGATGGTCATAAAGCAGAGAGGTTAGGCTTAGTATTATGCTTAAGCCGGTGCTAGGAGGCATGGACGATAACTTGCACTTTCCATTACCGTCCAGCTTCAATCAAACCGAGCCTGCAACATTTTCAATTTTTTGTTTGACTTTCTTTACAGCTTCTTTATTTCTTTCTATTTTATTCGACCAATTTAAATAGAATTGTGGGGCTTTGTTTACTTTCTTCATTATATACATGTAGTAAATGATGGAACAGTGTTTGTCCAATTCCACCATTGGTTTATGCAACTTCTTAAAACTTAAGATGACAAACATTTCTTTCAACAGTACTTTTTATATCAGAGCATGATTTTTATTTTTTCTGATATTATGTTGTTCTTCTGGAAAAGATATGCCAGTAGCATCTCCACCAACGTTTTTTTTTTAAACTTTACTTCCCTTTTTTGTGTATCTATATAATCAAATAAAAATTGTTAGGTTTAATTTTCGTTTTTTTTTATGTGGGAAAGGATATTAAGTTTCAGCTTGTGCAAGACACTTAATTCATTTTTTAACACTTTAGAATCAAACAAATACATCACTAATTTATAAAGGTTATCAAATACAACAGAGGTTTGTTTTTAAGTATTTCAAATAAACAAACTGGAGCAAAAGAGATGAAGTCTGTCGAAGAAAAACATCTAAGACTGTCAAAAGTGCCAGGAAAGTTCGATTGTATAGACGCGCAAAGAAAGCATATATATGCCTTGTAAACAACAACTAGGAGAAAATTAAGTGTGCTGTTTATAACTCGTTGAAGCAAAGACAAAAACGTTCTATTCATATTGAGGAGACATGCATTTTTGTGTAGAGGACATAATAACCCTATTTGGCTTTTGTGAAACAGACTTGATTCTTTATTATTTAGTATGACTTTGAAGACTATAATACATATACCTTAGTTTGCATTAGTTATGCTGGCCTGTTCCAAATGAATAGATCCAACTTGTACTGTTTTAATATGTATATTAAAGAAAAAATAATTATATACGTTTTTTTATGATTTTTCTGATTTAAGCGCGTCTGCTGGTTATGTGTGCGCCTAAAGTCTGGTGCAATTTTAGTGTATCAGTGTAATGAAATTGTTAAAAGTCAAGGTGTTATGTTTGTTTTAAAATATTACTGATTCTGGTATGGTTGTTTATTGCTTTGTTCGTTAAATACATGCGTCGTGAAATACATGATACATATTAATATGCATTGGTTATATAAATTTATACGAGTTTGATGGGGCAAGAGACGGAACTATTCAGTCTAATTTTAAAGACGTTGTCCTGTCTTATTTATGACTTAACGGAATGGCGTTGTCTTGTCTAGTGATGATTTGGAATGACATTGTCCTTACTTGCTGCAAAATAGTGTTGGCTTATAATTTAAAGCATGCTCTGTCACAAATAAAATAACCATATTCTGTGTGTAGTATACATTGACATTGAAAAACTATATCATACTCTCATTAATGAAAGACACTCGGGACCTCTGAAGTGGTAGGCAGACGCGTTTTCGCGTCAACAACTGGCCCTGTAGGTCTACCGAATAAAAAATTCTTAAAAATCGTCAATAAATTACTTACCTCTGTCACGAACATGGCCAACTTTAAACACGGTATGACCTAGCGATATTTAACCTCTCAGTGTGACTTTGAACTAACGATTTAGGTCTGGGTGCAACACAGTATGGTGTGAGCCTATGTCATTTAAAAGTAACAAACGTCTGGCAGAACATGATGACTTTCTCAATGCGTGTCCTTGACTCATTACCAGCGATACTTTGTCTTGCGTGCCACACGTCTCGATTTGGTAAACGTGTGAAATTGGAACCCAGCTATGAATGATCAAGTAATTACATGGACACGACCATCTATACACTATGTACAAGAGTGCATGACCAGATAAAATCTCTCCTGTAACATTGACCTTTGAGCTACGGACCTGGGTCTTGCGCACAACATGTCTTGATGTTCAAGTAGTTTCAAAATACATTTACTTCTGGCCGTCTATACACTATATAACACATTTTGATATTTAATCGCTACGCTTGATCTTGACCTTTCATCTACTGATCTGTGTCTTGGGTGCAACATATCGTCTTGATGTGGTGAACATGGTTCCTGGATAACAAACGTCCGGGACAGGACAATCTCTTCATTATATGAACATATGCATAATATGATGATTATTAACCTCTTTGTGATTTTTACCTTTAACGTGCGGACATAGATATTGGGGGCGACACTTGATGTTATAAACATTTGTGTCAGGTTATTTTAAAATCACTCCATTCTCTTCCCAGACTTCTTAAAGACACACGATTCTTTATCATCAACCCAGAATGTCCAATATTTGTATCGACTGTGTCACTATAACATATTACATCCCTGTATCAGCATCATGCCAAAGATTTCTCTTAACACATGTGGTATAGATCCTCAAACTGGAATTCGTCATGACAATGGTGAAGTGTTTATGTAATACGAAGGGTGATCAAGAATTACGTAGACTGGCTCAATATCTCATTTATTGTTTGACAAACGTACATAAAACTTATATCACATGAAAATACGTTTTATCAACAAACAACATGCACTTTTGTTTTACAATATGTTTACATAATTCGGAATAACAAACCATGAAAATATGTCACTATCGCGGTACCAGCCCACTTCGTCAAAAAACTCATGACGTCAGCAACGTCGCAGCGTCGTAAGTGTTTAAGGAAAAGCGCATGACATTCACTCTTTTTCAAAGTACGAGCCAGAACATGCTATGCAACGTTCATGTCTCTTAGGCCACTTAGAGAAGAGTATATTCCTGTAATATTCTGCTGGATACTGACGTATTTGGGTATTTGTCACTGACTGTAACTCCTTCAAATTCTCAAAGCGCTGGCCCTTCAGCTGGCGTTTCAAATCTGTGAACACTGAGAAATCAAACGGATAAGCAAACATTAATGTACTCTGTAAAAATTTTAAGATTTTGATACATTGATTATAAATTTGAATTACGCAGCTATTTGAAACAAATGTTTGTGAAATCATAAATTAGCGCAGAAAATTTGAATTTTTATATTCGAAACTGAAAAGGCCTTCCACGCCCTTCATCACTTTCAATGACTTCCTCCCTTCAGAAAATCGCCGGAACCACTCGAGAAACAGCATTCCCTCCTCTGCCCCTCTGCAGCTTTTTATAAATATGTGTCTGTAGGCGTTTCACCTAATTCCATGCAAACTTTATGATGGCACGCAATTCAAGGCGTTCTTTTGATGTTATTTTTAACGTAGCTGCGTGACGGACTACTATGGTTTAAACGTTGTTTATTTTCCTTATCTAGCGTCAAATGCTGCATGAGCTAGGTTAGTGCAAGGTGGGTGCCTAGACAGCTGTCCGCAGATCAACAGGCAACCAGAGTAACCAATGCAAAAGAACATTTAAGTCGTTTTAATCGTGAAGGAGTTTTTAAACCGCAGTTACACTGGAGATGAGATGTGGGTTCATTATTCCGAACCTGAGACAAAAGCTCAGTCAAAGCAGTGGAAACGAGCTGGTTCCCCACCTCCTAAGCTGTCTCCTTCGGCTGGCAAAGTCATGCTTGTTGCCTTTTGGGATTCACGAGGAATGGTACTTACTCATTTCATGCCAAAAGGTCAAACAGCACCGTCAAGTACTATTCTGAAGTAATTCTGAAAATCTCAGAGAAAAAAATGAAGCAAATGCGTCCCACGTTAGCACAGAAAAATGTCCTCCTTCTTCACGATAACGCCCCCTCCAATACCGTCGCAGCAACAGTGGAGGTTATCAACTCTTACAAATGGCAATTGTTGTCTCACCATCCTTATAGCCCAGGCCTCGCCCCCTGCGACTTTTATTTATTTCCAGAACTGTAAAAAAAATTTTGCTGAAAGAAATATAAGCCCAGGGCGGCTTTGATATCTGCTGTTTGACAGTACCTAAAACATAGGTCTGCGTCATGGTACACAGCGGGAATACAAAAGCACCCACGAAGATGGGAAAAGTTCGTAGACGTAGGTGGAAAATATTTTGAAAAAGAGTATAAAGATTTTTTTTAAATTTTGGATGGTTTTCGAGAACGAGTCAAAAGTCCGGATATCTTCTGACTTCCCCTCGTAAATGGTTATTTCTGGACACTGAGGATTGAGGTAAATTGGTTTTGTTTTGCTTCAAATTTGCATATTTTGAATCTTCAATGAGCAATGCTTTATTTGAATTAAGTCGTTATTTGAGTTAATATGTATATTTGACATTTACATTATATAATCAACATAGCTGCCTATATATCTACTAATTTGTTAATTGGTGCAACTATTTACTATCCTTTATTATCACAAATGTTATTTAACCATTTACTGTTAGAGCACTCTGTGAGCAAGGAGAACAGATAAGCAGATGATATTGTAATAGTTGCTTGTATACGTGTATATATGAAGACCTGATCCACAATTGCTCAATATGCAACCCTCTACTTTGTTTATATAAATTCATTTTAGGCTAGTTATATGATTGTTCTTACTTATTTTGACTTAAGGCTAGGACTGACTTGACCACACGAATACTTAAAGTGAAATTAATAATATATTCATTGAAATCATTTATAGACATATATGTTTAATATCTATTTTTATTGTAATATGTTATAATAGTTATTGCTTATTTACAGTGCTTTAAAAAATATACAGAATAGAACGAAATCAGACTTTGTTGTATTGGAATACAGGTCTACCGAGTTATTGCTGGCTGGGACCATTCCTCCTATTAAGGCTGGAGCTCACCTGGTCACAATTATATTATAGCATTTCGTAAGCTATATCTTGTTTACAGATGTGCGCATGTGTTGGTACAACTGTAATACAAACTCGCGACTATGTAATCAAGTGAAAATGTAACTCAACAATAAAACAGTGCATAAAAAGCAAGGAATGGAGGCAATGCGAAAAAAGTGACACAAGACAAAGTCCAACTTTGTCGAGTCTTCATGTTTTCCATGGTTGCACTCCAACCACAAAAAAAGGAAAAGACTTAACAGATGGTAATCAATAAAACCCACAGCACCTTGTTTTTTGTTTAATTGTTTCATGCCTTTGTTGTTCTTCACTTTTTTGAATTCAAAGATGATAAATTAAGTACAATTTCAAAGTTTATATGGGTATTGTAGTACAAAACAAGGTGGGTTAGTTTATGAGGAACCTCATTATTGTTAATTATCTATAAGTGAAGCATAGTTTTCGTTGAAAATGTTCTCTTAAAACAAACATTGAAACAACTAACAAAGTTTAACATAAACAATGTAAGAATTTGACAGTTAACTTTCTGTGGTTTTTGACGGAACATTATTAGTTAACATACATATATGGTATGTTACGTTACTTTTACAAACAGGTGTATAAAGAAATATCAAAATTAGAATGTATTATACTCCATTTGTCATATTGTTTATTCTAATCTCCATTGGATCTTCTTATATACAAATTATCCCATCAATAAAATAATACTAAATACTAATTATAGTAATGGCAATAATTATACTTAATATAAAAAACAATATATATATATATATATATCTTTAACATAACATATAACATAATATAACGCTTGTCCTTATTGCTGGGTCGTGTTGGGTTTATGTTCACTGAGCGTTCATTGAACACCATCGAACGCCACCCTTCCTTGTTGATCTTGTTTACCATATATATTATTATCTGTGGTAGAATATAAATGAAAAATGACGCCCAATAAATATTATTATTTAAGGCACAATTTTTTCTAAGCTAGAAATATATTCATTAAGTCTCTGTTTGTCATAAGACAACAATTTTTCTAGTCTTGCTTGCTTTTTACTGTCCACATTATATCTTTTGCCATGGAAACCGGTGTGGTGTTCAATAATCCATGAAGCCAGTTTTGTTGATCGATCTGAAGAATACACTCTAGTTATCCAATTATCTGACCACCAATTGTCAAAGTATGGAGGGTAGTAAAAATCAAAAATGTCTAAATGTGTTATATGGACCATATCATGTGTAAGAATGGCTCTGTTACCTTGGTGACATGTTGGACCAACGACGCCTATGTTTGATGGAGAATAATGTCTTAAGATATCAATTCCCTGTGACGTCCAGTTTTTTGTCTCAAATGAGCTGTCGTCATTTACACGAACAAGATAATCCATGCCGTCTTGATAGGCTTTTCTGGCCATTGTATTGACAGATCTTGTAAATGTGTGACCAGTGTTAAAAACTGGTTTTACCCTATCGGACATTTCCAGTTTTTCTAAAACTGATTCCAAGTAGTCGCCTTTATCTATCCCAACATATATATGATAATCATACATCCTTTCAATCGTGATGAAAATCGATGGCAAGCAGATTTTAATTAAGGAAAGCATTTCTAAACTAGGAGTTTTAAGTTTACGTGTTGTTGATGGAATCAAAATTCCAATTTTTAATTTATTACGTTTTATTCTATAAGTACTTCCGAACATTTTCTTCTCGTTCAAATCGTTAAGTTTGTTTGGCAAATATTCTCGTCTTTGTGTGCTCGAAAAACTAGTCAATTTGTCTTCCCGTATTATTCCATTTTCATTAAGTTTATTCGTAATTTGACCAGAAAAGTTTGTCAGGTTTCTTTCAAATCCTCCTAATAAGTTCTGTTTAAAAATTATGTTGCTACTGTTTTCAGCAATTTCTAATTTATTTCCAATGCCGATATACATGTGTATAAGAGGAAGCGATTCGGATAAATTCACATTGTTCAGTATATGCATAACATAGAAAGATGGAAGAAAAATACAAAACAAAACTATCCAGCTCTTTTTTACGCTAATCTTTTGAATGATGGGATACATTCTAGATGTCAGGTACAATATGAAAATACGAACAATGTAATATATAATATTCCTCTGATATTGTTGCAATTTGAAAAAGGGTCTTATATTGTTTTTAAAATATCCATTATGCTGAATGTCCCGCTTCCATAAAACACAGTTACATTCGTTTCTCACATTATAATAATTTTATTGAACTTTAATTTCTTCCATAATGACACTATTAAATTATAAACTGAAAATTCTAAGACATGTTCTATTGTTTATAACGTTGATCGAACCTTTGCCTTATATATATATATAGGTTTGTGAAAAATATTTGCATCTTCAAAATACCTTTCAAAAACACTGGATCCAAAGAAGGATACAAGAACTTGGAAAAAAACAATAAATTTTGAGAAAACAAACGTTCATACAGTGCTAAAGTATAAATAAGTACTTAGTCCGTATTATGCCTTCATCAGGAGTGTATTACATGTATAATGTACACACAATTGTATACTGTATAGTATCAAAAATTTTTGATACTATACAGTACACACGTATTGAGATTTTGTGCTCGATTGTGTGCACATTATATACGTAATACACCCCTGATGAAGGCATAATACGCCGTGAGGGATGTTGCACTTATTCATTATTTATCATGTACAGACTCAATCATACCAAGTATGCAATTTGCATTAAAATTTGGTTGCGATTAATGTTTCCGAGGGATAACTTTGTTTCCAGATTTTTTGTTAATATATTTCTTGCTTCCTAGATTTAAGTTGGAAAAATGTTGCTTTAGATAATGTTATCTAATGAACGTCATTTATCATTCATATCATACTACAGATTATATATCAAATGATGTTTTAATCATCGATTTAGAAAATAATTTATATATGTACTGATCTTGAAATTGAAACTTACTAAATACACTGCAGCTTATATGAATTACTTTTTATTAAATCGGGTAAGGAGTGTTTTATACTTATTTTGCGCACATTTAAATAATTATTTAGTATCACATGGCTAAAATTTGTTCAAAGTTGCTCCTCCTTCGGTAAAATATATGTTTTAAAGCTTTTGGTTGTTGAGGAAATAACATTAGCTAAATATTGTATGATATCCTAGTTTTATAAAATAAAATGTAAATATCGAAAATGTTTTATCATTAAAGTATCCAGAAGTCAACAATATTAGATTCAGTATTTATAGAGTAACCCTTAGCCTTCCCCTTATAGACTATTGTGCAAAACGATCTAAAACGAATTCATTTAATGTTTTTACTGAAATTATGCTTATGCAAATGTCCACCATTTTGTGTTCTATATGTTTTGACTTGATTTCAAAATATTGACGCTCTATCCATTTTGTTCGTTGTGTATTTAAAAGTTAGTAATATTTCACTTTCTGTGTCTTTTCGTAGCTTCTTTATGTTTGAACTCTATAAATAGATTTTCCTCTATATTTGAAAAGTAACGTTTGAAGGAATCGCTTGTTATCTATTGTAACCTGTATTTCATTATCTGGATTATTCTTTAAAATTATAAACGGGTAGAGCATATTGCATTATCTTATCTATCGCCTCCTTATTTATTGCTTTATTGCTTCAAGATAGTTTAGATCTTTTAAAAGAGAATTATTATGTTTCCAAATACCTTTACCATGTTTAAAGTCATCAAATTTCAATTTCAGTATTATTATAGAGAGATGGACACTTTCCCCAATACTATGTTGCTCTACAAAGTGTTGCATAGCTTCAGATATTGAAATTTATCTTATATGCCTGTTAAATTGGCCGTGCTTGTCGCCAGGTGTGTTACCTTATATTTGGAAAGAGTTATCTCAAAATATCAACCAGACAACACTAATGCATATACTATATCATTGTATTCCTTGCATTTTAATACATACCCTTTTATGATAGTAATAGTCAATTTTCGGATAAATTGATAAGTTTTAGGCCCCACATATTATATAATATTCATCACAGATCTTTTATATTATTAAAAAATTCTTCATTAAACTTGTGTTTATCAGAATTAGGACCATAAAGGCTTAAAACTATGAATCAGTCACAAATAATCATATCCAAAATAATATGGTTTCTATGCTAACCAATAATTGCGTCCTTAATTTTGTACTGAATACTACTTCCAAATAAAATAGCTACACCTCTGGAATTGGATGTACCATAGGTTAAGTAGCATTCACAGTTTCTTTCACCGCATATAGATTTTCACATGTCCATTGTAATGTAAGTGTCATACAAGCAGTAAATAGTAAATTTATTTTTCATTTAGAAAACGATATAAATATTTCCAACTTTTAATACAATTTTAACATCTACAGTCTAGAGATGATTTTTTAAGACCTCCCATAAAATTATATTTAAAAAACACCACTGTAATTTTCTATTATCACAACAGAACATATAATATACCTTTTTTGTTTTGATTGCCCTAAAAAGGTATGTACAAGAAAAGAAAACAATAATGTAGCAAAGTATTTACTAACAGATATTCCATCTTTCCTGGAATTCAAAAATAAGAACCATATAAAGAGATATTAATTGCAAAATAGTATAAACAAAATAAAATAAATAAGCACTCAAATCCATCAGATTATAATGCAATTCTCAGGTATTTGTACAAATCCTATATTTAACAAGTAGCGCAAAGTAGCAAGCATAAACAAAGTATGCTGTCTACAAGTAGTCTTACCTTTAACATAAATGAGCCGCGTCACGACAAAACCAATATAATGGGTTGTGACCAGCATGGATCCAGACCAGCCTGCGCATCCTCGCAGTCTAATCAGGATCCATGATGTTCGCTATCAGTTTCTTTACTTGTTATAGGGACTATAAGCGAACAGCATGGATCCTGATCAGAATGCGCGGATGCGCAGGCTGGTCTGGATCCATTCTTGTCGCAAACATATTATCTTGGTTTTGTTGTGATGCGGCTCAAATCATTATTTGTGTGGCTTTTAAGACAAATAGATAGATAGATTTATTTTAGTATTTAGCAATAACGTGGTAAAATATATGAGCCGCGTCACGACAAAACCAACATAATGGGTTTGCGACAAGCATGGATCCGACCAGCCTACGCATCCGCGCAGTCTGATCAGGATCCATGCTGTTCGCTTACAAACCCTATAACAAATAGAGAAACTGATAGCGAACAGCATGGATCCTGATCAGACTGCACGGATGCGCAGGCTGGTCTTGATCCATGCTGGTCGCAAACCCATAATGTTGGTTTTGTCGTGACACGGCTCATATCCAATACATGATTAAACAATAAAAAGCAAATATCAATGCATAAAGATATGAATCATATCAAAGACATCATACCAACGATGACACAAGAAAGAGAACTTAATCTCTTATTTTCATTGTGGTACTTAGATACTGATGGTTTTGACAATGATAGGCATGAAAATGACTATCACAGTTATAATTGAAAAAAAAAAGTATACATAAAACATTCAAATTAAAACAAATGAATCAAAATAAAAAAATATTAAGACTAGAGGATGGACATCATTCAAAGAGATAATTACCAATAAAGTAATTGAGTTGAACAGAAAATTCAATATTTTACAATTTTGATTCCATCTTGATAGAAGAGGGAAATTCGCAATACACATCCGCTGTAAGCAAAAGTCTTTGATCCGAAACTTTTGACCTTATATAGCATATAACACGCGTTTTCATTTAACCCGGTCCTGTAAGTATGAACATAATCTTAGGGAATAAAGTGTTCGCTGATATATTCAGGGGCAAGTCTATGTTTTATATTAAAAGCATTTCAGAGGATAATTTGATCAACTTAATTTTGGATAAGCAGCCAATTTAAAAAATTTAAGTGTTCATAAACAATATGGGACCTATAACAAACCTTATTAATTAATCTTGTGTGACTTTTGTTTAGTTAATTATCCCCATTAAGATGGAGACGTACCCAATGCAACATCTTACGGGGTTTATGTTTCTCAGTTAATTAAATTCGCTAGAGCTTGTAGCAACGTACAGGATTTCAACGAGCGGAATATTTTTATTACTAGCAAGCTTCTAAAACAGGGCTACCGCTATCATAAATTACGGAAATACTTTACTAAATTTTACAATCGTAACTTTGATTTAATTTCTAAATTCAATAGTGATTTAAAAACTCTTCTGCAACAAGGGATTAGCCAGCCTGGTTTTTATGGCGATGTGATTTACAAACTTCGTAAGATTTTGGGTCATGGTAATTTTTCTGCTGTTTTTACTAAATCATTAAACGTTTTATTAAAAGAGGTTATGACCCTACTATTTTAAAACATACTGCATCTTTATTGTTCAACCCTTTTACAGTTGGACACTACGCTTTCCTCTTTTGATTGCATCTGACGGACCAAGTGGGAGACTCTATGATGGATAGTTCGTAAAGCCCTTTGGGACTGAATTGTCTTAAAGTTCGTCTTCTGCCTTGCTTCGTCGGGCCCTTGTAGGTGATTTTCTTGTTGCTCTGTCTTCCTTTAGGACATTGAGTACTTTTGTTATGGTCATTTGGTTTACTTTTATATGTTTCTACATGATCATTTTAGTGTTTTACTTATTTAACCTTTTGTAACCATGACAACTGTTAGCATTTAACTTGGCGGGGATTCATCTTATTTACACTGTCTCGTTTATAGGAACATGGTGGGGCTTAGAGCGAGGTTTGGTGCACCATTAACCGGTTTAAACTCCCCAGCAGTCATTATTATGCTGCTGACTGTCCCAAGGCGGCGCCCCACTATGTTCCTCAGATGTATGTCTATGTTGTTTCATACTGTTTTGGTGACAATTTTGCCTGTGTCGCTTATTGTTTTCTCGTCTACGGTAAGTATCTTCCCAATTGCCTCTAGTTTTTATTTCTTTCATTAACCCCCCTTCCCCCGGTCTCCTGTCCCCTTCCCCTTTGTGGGCCTATTATTATTTTATTTGAATTCCTAATAAGTTACAAATTATTTATCATTTAATGATTAACCTGTCCGTGCTCTGTCTTTGCCCTGTCCTGTTTTTGTTTGGGGTCCGCCTGGGCTCCTTGCCATTGGTTCTTGTTGCTGGGTCATATGGGGGTTGCGTTCATTGAAGGTCGCCTTTCCTTGTTGATATTGTTTATCTTTTTTTAATGATTTTTTGCAAAGTTATGGCTATCATTAGGCGACACATCCCGTCACGGATGGATCTTTTATTGTAAACGTAGATTGTGTAAATAGAAGTTTCCATTGCTGTTTAAGTTAATATGCTGTAACTTAACACAATTTTCCAAACAATATTCTTAAAACATTAAAAACCACCTTTATTGAAACAACTCAGGAAAATACAATTAAAACATAAACCATTCTAAACAACAAGCCTTTCATCAGTTACTCTAATAGTAAGATCAGTACTATTGAATAACATCCATAAAAATGTCATAATTTCAGACAGAGGATTACTTTTCTTTACTGATTCTTCAATTCCCAATTCTGCAATAGGCCCCATGAGTATTAAATGCAAACCAGGCATCTTTTGATTTTTCAATACCTGCCAGATCATCTTCATCATTTAAAATAGTCATAAACGTTTAAAATAAAATAAATCCATTATAAACGTCATCCAAAGCAAAAAGACAGAAATGAATCTGTATAATAAATGATGAACAAATTTAACATTTATTCAGAATTTATCATAAATGGAAATGATATACAGATTATCCAATGCCTTATAAATAAATTGAAAATAAATCAGTTTAGTTAAATGAATTGGTAATTAATTGGGTCCACTTACCAACTGATAATGAATTGTTAATACATCATTGAATTGTCAACAAATCAGGTAAATCAATTGGCAATAAATTGGACCAACTGAGTTAATGAATTGTAAATAAATTGTAAGTGAATCACTAATTAGTTGTATGCTTTCCTTTTCCATAAACCGAAAATGATTAACAAATCAGGTTAGTCTATTGTATTTAAAATAAATGGTGCCAATAAATTGTATCAAGATGGTGTCAATTGCGTAGAAAAAATAACAATAATAATCATAATTCTTGTTGTTATTTTATTATTTTTAGACAAACAATAACTGACTACTAGATGAATCAAAAATAACAAGATTTGCATTTTTGAAAAAATGCTATGCCACCACTGGCACCACATTATAACACTAAATCATAATGTCCTTATAACGTGCTAAAATCATTCAATTAATATCCCTTCAAATCAAACAGGTAATTACCTTATATCATTTCATAAATTTATGTGAAAAGCAAACATCTCTTATGCTTAAGGTCATGACCTTTAGACTTACTCTCAGCTATTGATTTTTTTTAGAAAAAATATAAAAAAACATGTAGAAAACATTCGGAAATGAGTTGTTTCTCTTTCAATATTACAATACTTACAATATTTACAATATACATGTATACAAAGATAACACATCTTGTTCTACTTGAGAAAACAAATCAAATAAATTCCAAGTTCAATTATCAATGGATTACAGAAGCATAAAAGCTATTTATCTTATCACATACTTGTATAACAAAAATAATTTTGAAGTCTAAATAAATAAATTACGTTAAGGAACAAAAGGAAATATAATATTATAAAATTGATGCTTTAGTTACGAAATTTGTTATATTATAATGATATGAGAGGTGATGTAAGATATAATTTAAGTTTGGAGTAAATCCTTGAAAAGAAATTTCGTTTTTTTATAAGAAAAAAAATTTGAGCTCAAAAGGTGAATCATTTTGAAAACATAAATTTATGGTTGTCATATTCATAGTCTGAAAACGTCTTTGCCTTTCATTTTCATTGTCAGTCTGGAGCTACACATTTTTTTATTCCTGTAATCATTGAATGTTGGAGTGTATATACAGAGTCAGTAAATGGCATTGTCTGAAATAAGAAAAAAATCATAAAGAGTATCATTTATAAATAATTAAAAATCAACATTTAAAATAATACTTCTGACATATCACTTTTTACAAAATAAAACACATGTATATATCTTTTCTATATTTTGCAATAAAAACGGACTTTCAACTCGAACCATAGAATCAGTATATTCCAAACAGTCTGAATACTTGTCTGAAAAAAGATATTGTGACGTGCGCGCGGCTGGGGCAAAGACTAAGTCTAAATATTCATATAAAGGACTGACTATACAGGACTAATTTAATTATTTCTTGGCGTATACAGGCGTTGATATCTCCCTGGTAGCGGGTAGACTGAAGATTCTCCCCTAGTAGCGAGTGAGCGCACGTCACGATCGACCGAGCTGACCAGTAAAAAACAAAAGTTATTTGATTCTTAACAATTATATTTATTTAAGAAGCGAATAACAATAAATAGAATTCGAGAAAAACTTAACAAATATCTAACTATTTAACAGTATCTAAAATTCCTAAGCTGTCAGACATTGACGAAAATGGCAAAGTGTGAAAATGTTATAAAAGCGTTTCAAATTAAATTTTCTACAAAAATTATTATTGAATAAACTTTACTTAATCGGCTCAAATGATGCCAGAAAGTTCTAAGTACCTATGTTTTTGAATGAACCTGATGAAATGATCAAAAATAGTTATTTAAATATTGCGAGTAAACAGAGCGCAGCTGCTCTCTGGGTAACCTGGATCGCAACTGAAGTTTAGCGTTGAATTTGATCCAGGGCATTGGCATGCCCCGTGAATAACACTGACCCGGTAAAAAAGGGATTCGTAGAATTTTACGATCCGCATAATAAGTTATGACCCGACATGGAGCATGCGCACTTGCACAGAAGATGAAAGACAGGTAAGCGGAGGAAGCTGGAAAATAACTTAAAAATAAACAAAAATACAAAATGTCAGCTGTAAGGAATGATCGAGGAATGTGACAAAGGATAAACTTAAACAGTATATATCAAAAATATCAAGGTCTGACGCCCAAAAATAACAATATATACGATAGAAAAGAACAACATAAAAAGTCACGTATTGCATTTAGGACATGTACATTAATTAAATACATCTGATAATGATTACGAGTTTTGCAATATTTCAGGTTGAATTTACATGATAATATTATGTTAATATAATAATATAACATATATAAAAGATGTTTATAATTATTTGTTCATGTCAATATTACAAAATAAATATATTAAATTATTGCATTTTTATCATTTAATATGTAAATAAAAGTCATATTCACTAATTTTACAATTGCCCTTGTAAATTATTATTTTACATATACTCCTGCCATGACGATGACGTCACATTATAATTATATCTGCTAATAACACAAAAAGATGTAAATTCATTTCATTTTCAACGGAGAAATGAATAAGATTACATTTTTCTACCATTTGCTACATTGTTTAACACGAAATTAAACTAATTTTTCAATCCAAATGAATTGAAAAAATGTTTAAATCAAGGTAAGGCAAATCGTCATTAAAGTGAGATGAATCGTCATATAAGTTGGTCAAGTCGTTAAGGTGCGAATCGTTACCCTAATCTGCATCTTATTCCAGTAAATTTTATTTTATTCCTTTGTCACCTAAACATATACTGTAGATGTTTAAAATGCTTTGTAAAACGAAAGACAATTTTTAAATTTACATAAGTAGTCAAGATGCTTTGATTGTTCTTTCATATATATGTTTGTGCAACTCCAAAACTTTTCACTTTCCAAAATAACTACAATTTCATCCATGCACAGAATTATTGCCAAGAATTTTTTTTCTAGCAACTATATTTTTGCATAAAGTTTCCTATTTTGATGTACTTTATTATGTTTATAAAGTAGATTATATCTAAAGGAAAAAAGTTTGTATTTGTTTGTTTGTTTTGAGTTTTACGGCACGTCAACACATTTTTGACCATATCATGCCGAATGCTATAATAGGCTTAAAATATTATGTGAAACGTTGTAAATGACAATAAAAATGAGCCAATTAGATCCTAGAATACAAGTTTATCTGTTTCAAATAATGAATGATTTGTTTTGATGGAATCGTATTAAAGAGTTATTTGAGTGAATTTACATAAAAAATCCATTACGGGCCTGTAAAAAATCTTGGCATTCAAGAAGAAAATCAATCAACCAATCCATTGAGAAGTTGCAGCACTTTGACATCAATTTTGATGGAAAAAATCAACGCAAAATAGTGATTTTTGCCATTTTTGAGATGTCCCGTCGTTGCCATGGTAACAGAAAATTTAAGCCTGAGCATGTTGTGTCAAGGGCAATGGTCCAGTTAACATTTGTGCCAAGTTTGATTTGTGATGAAGCAGCTTTTATAGTATAATAGCAATTTGAACTTGTAACGGGAGACTTTTCAATGAAAACAGCCATTTTTTACAATATGCTCATGAAGTAATGGGTTAAGACTCATTTAATCAATAATGAACCAATTGTATAAATAAATCGGAAAAAAACATTATTCATTCCAGATTTATTCACAATTTCGATTTAATCTGTTGTTGATTTTTTGTTTGGAATATATGCAATTATTTGCATTTGTAACTGAGCAGATGATCTACAACCCAAAACAGTATAATAAGCTACCAAATTGTCATTGGAAGGAACAGCCTCCGGAATAAGTTTGCAAAGTCGGATTTTTAGCAAACTCAAGTAATCTTTCTAATATTGTTTCAATACAAAAAGTTTAATCAAACAGTAACTTGGATGGAAAAGGACAATTATTGGCCGTTAATATAAAGATAGCACAAAAAAAACGTTTATAAGCATTAAAAGTATGTAGTCCCATGCTATTTTTCCATTCTCCCATTGGATTTTACATTTCTCATGGGTGCGCCAGTAGAATAAGAACCCCATTTTTAAAAAAATGGGTGAAGAAATCCCTGGAGGAATGAAAACATTTTTTAAATATGTTTACATGTGTTGATTATTATATTTATGACCAAACAAAAGATAACATTGAAAAATTAAACATTAAAGAACTTCGTTGAAAGACATTTTTTTATGAAATACGATAAAAACTACTGTTCAAAATGTCTACGTATGATATTTTTTCGTAACGGAAAATATACGATAAAATCCTTTTAAGATATCCCTGTGTTCGATATTGATTCGTACATGAGTAAAGGCCTAAACTCACACGAAAGAACATATTGCATGACAAGAAAAGAATTATTGGCCGTTATTGTCGCACTTATGATGTTTCATACTTGAATGGCCAGAAAGTATTGCTGCGAACAGACAACTCAGCTGTTAGTTGTATGAAAAATTTAAAGACACCAACCGGACAGACGGCTAGATGGATTCAAGAGCTAGGTGTTTATGATCTTACAGTTGTTCACCGAAAAGGAAGGAAACTCACTAATGCTGAAGCCCTACCAAGAGAACCATGCAAAGTGTGCCGAAGGTATGCGAATAAACCTGAAGATATTGGTGAGATAGATGAGCTTGAACAATGCAATATTGAAGCAAATTACAGAGTAATATCCAATAACAATGTCAGCATGATAACGAGATCACAAACAGAAAATAAACATATGGCCGAACTGTTAGAAGGATAGGATTCAGAAACAATAAAAGAAGAACAAAAAAATGATGCAGATATCGGAATAATTTATAACTTAATCGAGAAGGAACAAGCGAAACCAACATGGTGCGAAATATCAGAAGCATCACCACATACAAAAATATTATGAGCACAATGGGAAAGACGGTCCATTCACTCTGGTATGTTATACCGTAACATGGAAACTGCCAAGAAGCGGTCAACTCAGCTGATAGTTCCTAAAAAGTACAGAGACGAAGTTGTGAGTCTTAATCACGACATCCCAATCGCAGCTCATTTGGGTCAGAAACCTACACTGAAAAGGATACAACAAGAATTCTTTTGGCCAAAAATGAAAACTGATATCAAGAATAACTGTGAAAGATATGACATATATAGTGCTCGTAAACCGAATCGTAAATCTTACAAAGCTCCCCTCGGTCAACGGTTAATTGGTGGTCCTATGCGAACGGTATCAATGGATATACTGGGCCCATTTATCATGTCTCGAAAGAGAAATAAATATGTGTTAACTATATGCGATGAGTTCACAAAGTGGACTGAAGCTATAGCTCTTCCTGATCAAGAGGCCGCTACTATAGCTGATGCTTTTGTTAATAATTTCATTTGCAGATTTGGTACACCCTTGCAGATACACACAGATCAGGGGCGTCCGTGGCCGAGTGGTTAAAGTAAATCACTAATAACATACCGGTATCGACGTTAAGGTCGTTTACTTCAAACCACTTGCCCCTCACCGCTTAGGGTTCGAATCCCGACAGGGACTTTGGATTCTTTCATATGAAGAAGCTATCCAGCTAGCTTACGGACCGTCGTGGTTTTACTCAGGTGCCCGTTCGTGCCTGAAATAATGCACGGAAGGGCACCTGATGTCTTCCTCCACCAGTAAAGCTGGAACGTCGCGATATGACCTATACTGTGTCGATGTGACGTAAAACTCAAAACAAAACAAAAACAAAAACACACAGACCAAGGAAGAAACTTTGAGTCTAAACTGGTAAAAGCAATGTGTGTGAGCTGTTTGCACTACACAAGACAAGGACAACAAGTTACAGGCCGCAATCCAATGGAACAGTTGAAAGAATGATCAGAAGTCTGACGAAGATGCTTGCAGCATACTGTCAATCAAATCAGAAACTTTGGGATGTTCACCTACCTCAAGTAATGATGGCTTACAGGGCTACTGAACATTTCCACAAAAAATATTTCCCCAAAAATTTTGATCCCTTTTTAGGGCGAAATATAACCTATTTAAAGTCAAGCAAATTTGGGAAAAACCTGATAAGAAAAGGGACGAAAAGGCTTTTGGAAAAAATTATGTGGGGTCTTAAAGAAACCCTTCGTCGATTTTCCAGTTTTTGCCTGAGAAAAATCTGAAGAAACAAGAAAAATTTATAAAAAGGAAATATTTTGTTTAAAAAGAAAAAGTCCAAAAAATTGGGGAAATAAATCAACCGGTTGGTAAAATGATACAAAAAGGGAAAAAATTGGTGTAGGCAAAAAATTCGAAAAAAGGGAAAGGGTCCAAAAATCGGGTTTTTAAGCAGCTTTTTTGTTTTAAATTTCCCAAACCCGCGCTCGCCCGGAAAAGGGTTCCCAAAAGGGTGGTGCATATTGATCGTCTTCTCCCCTTCCCCCGGGGTTTTCCAAATTCCCAAATTTTGGTTTTCCAAAACTTTAAACCAAAAAGAAAAAAAATAATTCAAAACTGTTGCAAGTTTTAGTTTCTTTTTTTTTTCAACTTGTATTTTACTTCCCCAATAAAATGGTTTTAAAATCCCCAAATTTTTCATTCACAAAGGATTTTGAAGGTACGAAGGATATGTTGGATTCGCCTTCGGGGTTTAAATTTGGAATATTTTTAATTACAGGACCCAAGGGGGGTCGGGTTGTTCTTTTATGTATTTTGTGGTAAAAAATACTTTGGTTGTCAAACCCTTGTGCCACGGGGGAAAAGCCTTTTTAAATTTAAACTCAGGGGTTGGGAAACCAGGTTCCCGGGGTAAATGAGGAAAACCCAATTCAATTTTGGGCATAAAAAGGGGGGAAAAAAACATCTTTTCGTTATAGCAACAAAAATTAATCCCAGGGACTTTTTTACATTTAAGCGTAAAAAATTTTTTCCTTTTCAATCAGCTTTTGCTTGGGAAAAGGAAAATAACCCTAGGAAAAATCAAATTCTGTTCCCCTTTTTCCCTTTTTTTTTCCGAAATTTTAAATCAGAACAATAACCCAGAGGGAAAGGGGGGCTGGCTTATTGCAATGGGAACCCCCATGTTAAAATTCATTGCATAAAAAACTTAACAAGATGTTGTAATGAAATTTTTCAAAATGGTTCCCAAATGTTTTCCCTTTGGGGGAAAAGGTTTTTGAACAGAGATGGTTGCGCCCCGGCATTTTTAATTGAAAAAAGCCCCACAGGTTTGTAAGTCATTTTGCTTGGTGTTTTTGAAAAATTTCCCGAAACCTGTTGATCTCAGATCACATATTCAAAAGAAGCATCGCTCCGTGTTAAAAAGTAGGGGACCATATTTCCGTCAAAAGGAGGTTTTTTCGCGGGCTGTAAAAACCCCAGGGCATACGGGAAAGTGTATAAAAGGGAAACCAGCTTGGAAAAACCATAGCAATCCATGAGATGAAAGGGGCTTCTGTTATGTGTCCTTTTCCCCGGGTCCGGGAAAAGTGGCCCCCTTGGCTGGTAAGGGGAAATTGGCCCCCCCTTTTCAACCGTCCAGTACAGTGGGGGTTTGACTTTGGAAAAGGGTTTCGTCCCCCAACCCAGCCCGGCATTTGGGGAAAATTTTATTTTTCGTTTTGGGCCGGAAAAAGGGGATCCCTTGGTGTCAAGTTTTATCTTGGGGGGCGGGGGCCAGCCTACCGGGGCAAACGTAGAGATCTAAATTTCAGAGAGACAGAAAACAGGCGGGTTTGGGGACTATGTCGGGGCCTTTACGCAAAGGGGAGCCCAACTTTGTCACTAAGCAGTGGGAGTCCTTGCAATTCATCTCCAGAGGTGTTGAGAATTCTCATAAAGCCATTGGATTGGATGGTAACACTATTGTGAAGGTGGAAGTTACCAGATGGAAGCCAGCAAACAGTGAGCGAAAGTCCTCCATCAAAAAAAAGATCCATCTCACCTCTCTCTACAACTTCGTTTTCATCGTTGCCACCAATTCTTTCACCTTTATCAGAACTGATCTTGACTATGACGACACCGAAACACCTATTAATCAATTCAACCAGCTTCAGAAAACAACCACATCTATTGTCTCTTCTGTATTCCACTTCAACAACTTTTATGTTACAAACTTCAACTACGACATCAACTTTTGGATCTACTTGCTCAATTTCATCTGTCCACACAACTGTGTATCAACTCCAGTTTCTGGCACAGTCATCTATTTCGCAACATCTTTGCTTTTTTATAAACTTTTAAAAGTCTTTTTGGGTTACTCCTGCATTACAAACCTGAAATCAACTTCTGATATGTTCTACTTTTTCCCAAAACCCCAAATAAATTGGGGAAAGAAGCACTTCCAATGTTTTTATCATCTATTTCCGTCTTAAAAACCCCCCCTATTTATCCCGTTACCACTGCCTATGTCATTTAAAATTCTCCTGTTTTTTCCCTTCCTAAAAGGTCCCCGTTGATTTCAAACCAATTAAAACCACCTTTTAAGAAGTTTTATCTTGCACGTCAAAGGGAAATTCCAAAGGCCCCGGGGTCTATTTTTGGGTAGATTTAGCCTACCTTCTTCGGGGAGGGGTTTTTTGGTGGGGAAATGCCCTCTCTTCCCTCCTGCAGGGCGTGATTGGGAAAATGCTGCTGGAGTTACTATCCCTCTCACAGGTCCAATTACTGTTTGGCCACCAGCAGACTGGAAAACGATGTCAGCCGACACTAAACTTCTATTGTGGCAGACAGTGGCAAGTTCTATGTCCATTCAGTGGGGTCTACCTCTCGACCGACATTTTATATTGGATGCTTTCCAATTTTTAGCTTTGCCAGGAACAAAGGAGGTAGAAATAGTTTCACCAGAGGCTCGACTCCGCCACGCGAATTTCACAACCATCAGGAATATCGCCGAGAAGAAACAAGTTGTCGGAGCAGACTCACTCATCGCAATATATGAAACAGGATATCAAAAGAGCTTTTCCGCATAACCAGGACACTACAGGGATTTTTTCCAAAGTTTGAACAACATTCCAATCAGGATCTAAACACTTCCTGAAATATAAAGTGTAATCTTAATTAGTAAAAGTAAGTAAACAATTTAAGGACAATATCATGGACTTTAAAATTTAAAATATATGTGTAACAGATACAGGAGTATCTAATTCCTTAAGGTGGGGAGCGTGTAATGGAATACCTCCCTTACAAATTATGGACATTTCAAATGACATGACAATTTACGTTATACCTTCAACAGATTATCAACTGTTCTTACTTAAAAATGTATTAACAATTATCAAATAGTGCTAACTTTTTAACAAATGGACTTTACTCTACGAAACACAACATAAAACTTGAATATTAGCATTGTTGACAGTTCTCTTTTAAGAAGAGTATCACATAAGGATAGATAACTCTTCGCCACAAAATGGTCAGATGACCCTAATTTATTTCCTGATAAATATCTAATAATTTGGAACATTTACAATTACTATAATATATCACAAAGTGAATATCTACAGACATTATTGGAAGATTCAGACGGCGCTTTCTTCTGTCATTTCCATGATTAAAAATGGCGGACACAGAACTTTGAAACTACTTATTTGTATTTCAGTCTGGCTTTTTATGAATGTATATTTGTTTACATTTAAACTTTCAGGATTTCTTATTTATGTAAAAAGAATTATAAGCCTGATTTGAGCCGGATGATTTTCTGTCATTATCATATTTTATTAAGTGAGAACTGTATTTTATCTGCGTAATGGAATACGTCTGCATATATTACTACGCTCGAGTAGTTTGGACCGGCTTTTTGTTAATATGTATTTTTAAAAAGGTTATTTCAGATATGTTTATGTGGCTTTTCAATTAAGCCATATATGTGCTACTTATGTCTGTTAGTACCTTTATTGTTATTGCTATATTGTAAATATTGTTTAAGACTGATCACTGGACCTAGTTTTAAGCCGGGATTTTCATTGGCTGGAGCACTCTTTGTCTTCTTCTCAACCGTAACAACTTCAAAAGTACTAAGGCTACAAAACTTAAATTCTTTGAGCCTTAAGTCACATTAAGTCTGACATATATTTCTTGCAACCACTTACAGGCTTACTTACAAGGTATCTACTATATATTGGATAAATAATAACTTACCTTTATAAGATGGGCGTTAAGCTATCCAGTACTATTGTAAACAACAGCAGTTTACTTACAAAAGTCTATTACAAATTAATTTGATGCTGAACCTATGAATTATCACGTTATGGCAGACCCTAAAAGATGCATTGGTCTTAGAAATTTCCAACATCATGTCATACTTTACATTTAATTTATAACTAAATGTTCATAACCGAAGAAGATCCCATTGCATAAGCCTAGGTCCTCTATTGTCGAGTATTGTCAATGCCGGTATTTATTCCATCGAAGAATTGTTAATGCCGATATTAATTCGTTTATATCGATAGATCTACGTCACAGAGAAGTATTGTCAGCGGATATCATATACATATTTATTGAGATGCACTTGTTATATATGATGTCACATTATTAAATGACGTTTACATGTTAATCGAGTTAATGATGTCTTGTACCAGTTTCCTGTGTTACCAATGCAGGACTTACCTATATTTGTACACTCTATCCTAAGTAATAGGTTGTATAAATCCTGGTTATATAAATATCCTGACAGGATTACCAGATACTTACAAAGGATCCCTTGATGAAACTATGATGTCTCTATTATGATCTGAGTCTACCTCTTATGATGTATTGGTATACAACAAAGATGACTAAGATGTGTTGAAGCTATGTCTGATGTTTAAAAAACAGCTACTTGTAAGTGTATGTATTATGGGGAAGAAGTATTGCCATACACTTACTAGTTAATACAGTGACCGGTATCCTGATTAAAACGGATTTGGTTACTACCCTAGGGGGATAGGTCCTTACAATATTTTTTTTACTTTTTCAAAGGTGATTTCACCGATGCTAGAAAATTATTTTACACCGTGAGTGAAAGATATGACTCTTGTGTTGTAAATGATCATCATGACTCTGTTTGCATTTTGACAGAATTATGCCCCTCTTTAACTTGAAAATGTTAGGTTAAAAATTTTAATTATGTCAAATATCTCTGTTACTATTAAATCTATTGACTTGTAATTTAAAATATTTCTTTACTATCAAAGTCTCATCCCCTTAACTTTATTTGCATTTTTTTCAGATTTATGTGCCTTTGTACTAGTAAATTTTAATTAGTAGTGTATATTAAAATAAAATCAGTAAACTGTATAAATTTCAGATGCTGTAAGAGGAATTAGACAGGGATCTACGTGAAGACAATAAAGGAGTGGCTAAGATATGCCAAGGATAGGGAAGGCGGGCGGAGGAAGAGATTGACTAAAAAGTTGCAACAACAAAGAGAAGAAAATGAAAATGATATGTGAACAACCTTTAGTAAATTGTAGTAATTAGTATATTCTATGTTCTTTTATGAAAACAAAACATTGAGACAACGAAGGGCCAATGTTAATTGTAGGAAGCCAGTCAGCGGGCCAACGGGGGCCAACAAGAAGAAGGGAAACCACTTGTTGGGCCAACAGAGGGCCAACGATAGGAAGGAAAACCAGTCATTGGGCCAATGGAGGGCCAACTATAAGAGTAGGAAAGCAGTCGTTGGGCCAACCATATACCAACCGTTGGCCCAAAGTTGCTCAAATTAGCAATTTGACATTGGGCCAACGTTGGCATTATGTGTTGGGCCAACAAAGCTAATGTAATTGGCCCAACGTTTGGCCAACTACTGTTTGCTATCTGGGATAATACCCCTTTGAGATACCCGAGATGAGCCCAAGTTGCCCTTTGCTAACTTAAAAGTATATAACCTGTCCATATATAACCGTATAATTCTTTGGAAATTTTTCTCAGCTAGGTATGCTGTAGTCCCAAGTCACTTGTTTAACTCCCCTCAAGTAAGTTATAAACCTCATAACTGATAAAATTCTAACAATAATGTCACCAACTTTAATATCACAAATGTATTTATATAAATTTATATAATCGGGTAAATTGGTACCCATTTTGCAAACTTATATCTCTTGGGACCTGTACAATTTCAATTGATTGTTATTTTAATTTTCCTACAATATCAATTTTATGCTTCATAGGTAGATCAATTCGTTAAAAATAGCATAATACAAGATCCCTATGAAAAGTAATGTAATTGATAACTCAATCCAAATTAACTTTATTAGTTAAAAGCTTTAATTAGATGACTTAAAAAAGAAGATTTCATTTCAAAAATGAAAAAAATAAATGTTATGGTATATTCCATATGGACCCAAACTATTAAAGAAAGCAGTGCCACATAAAATGTCGATACACAGGGTAATTTTACCTTAAACTTAACCTCTTAGGAAATGATATAGAGTTTTTTATATAACATAAATCTATTATAATAATTAACAAACATATTTAATTGACTAAAATAAGCTAGTCCCACCAAATTTCATTACAAAATATAAGAATTATTGCAAATTTCCTAAGATGCCTTACTGTCTTAAGATTGTACACTAGTTCACTACAAAATGGGGAATTTGAACTTATTATAACAGCCTAGGAAAAGAAACAGAGTTATAAGTGCAACATAAATCTATTATATTAATTAACAAGCATATCTAATTGATTAAAATAAGAATATCTCAATAAATTACATTGAATATTAAAAAAATTATGGCTAATTTCCTATGATGTATAACTATCCAAGCTTATATACACACTAATTCATTAAACATGTGAGTAATATTACCTGATTATAACCTCATGTTAAATGAATTAAAGTTAGTTAAGCAACATAGTATTTTAATAATTAGTAAAACCTACATCAAATTGACTTATATAAGAAAATCCCAACAAATTTCATTGAAAATTAAGAAATAATGGCTTATTTTCTATAATGCCTTATTAATAACTTTACCACACTAAATTATTGAAAATTTGGGTAAGTTTACCTAGTTATAAACTTCTGGTCACTGAAGCAAAGTAAATAAAGCCAAATAATGTTATACTATCAAGTAACTACTACATCTAATTGACTCAAATAAGAAAACCCAATTGAATTAAATTGACAATGAAGAAAGATGGGGTAAATTTTCTTTGATGCCTAACTGTTCAAGATAATACATTAAATGGGGATCATTTTACCTTATTATATGGAATCACCAAAAAAAAAAAAGATTTTTTCATTTCTTTATAGTAAAAAATAACAAGAATAAATATTAACAAGGCAAAGGCAACGTTCACAGGACTCCGCCCCGGACACACCCAAGCAGGACACACAGAAGGCACCAAACAAGCACCCAGAGTGGACACAAGGGCGAAAGGAGCGGGACACGTAATGTGAAATAATATAAACAAAAACAGACCCATAAGGGAATCAAAGGGAAAAGGGCTGTACGGGTGAAAAGGTGGGGGGGGGGTAAAATGGAAGAGGGGGGGGGAAGAGAAAATACCTACCAATAAATCAAAGTTTTCAGAAATACAGAGCACTATTTTCATTCGCGGCGGTTATGCGTAAGTCATGGTCGGATTAACACTATGAATTAAACTTACCCGCAAAATGTTAGAATACAATATAGCATATAGAGTGGTGATGAAACGTCACGGCAGTGGGCGTTACCCTGTATGGTTTGAAATTTCGAGTTTGTAAGTACACTAGTTGGGACGTAGTCCCAACTAAAAACGAATGGTAGAAACTTTAGCTAATCAGCGATCAATTTATCAAGTCATTTACATAGAAGCGAACGAAATTAATACATGACCTTTTTAAACAAAGGAAAACATACATTGCAGACCGGCAGTCCAAAATATTTTCAAGACAAGGGCAAAATCTATTTGTTTCAGGACTTTAAACCTCATGGACGTTTCGGCCCTGAACGTTTCGGCCTCAAAACCCTGGTATGTTCGGCACTTTTTTTAAATTCGATAAATATATAAAATAATACCATGCAATATTGGTTATAATATAATATATATAATATATAAACATACTTGCAAACATGATTGATATAAACTGGGACATACTTATGTCCCGGATATAAAGACGATTTTCGGTCAAGGGTATGGTCTTATATATATTTTCGTATAAAATAATTTCCCTGGGAAAATAATTATTGATTTGATATTTTATATGAGTTCTGAAAAAATTATCAGCTGTAAAACTACATGCATATATTAATTCATTTTTTTGTTATCAAAAAAAATTCCATAAAAGGATATTGATTAAAATATGTTTTTATACAATAGATAAAAACATAATAGAAGTGTGAAAAAAGTGAATAAAGCTTATTTATTTCAATTTTTATAAACACTGGTTTATAAATTAGAACCTTTATTTACAATTGCATTGGTGATGTGTCCACACAAGCCTTTTGAAAGTAAATGAATAAGAGTGTTATATTAAGAATAAGCTTCTATTTTGGGCCCTAAATTGTAAGTTTGAAAAAAAAATGAGGAAAATGGAGAAACCTGTGAACCTCATGCACCTCCATAAGTGCCAGGAGGGGAGGAGTGTTGGACGATTCTCTCACCCTTTGACATTTGAGTCCCAACAGTAATAAAACAATGTGACATTGGCCTAAAGTTTCATACAATCATCTATTCCAAAGGGGACTGTAATGGATGGTATACAACTCAAAGTCCTATTTCACATTGTTCACTGTAAACATTCAAGGTCGAATTCTAATAAAGCATGGAAATATGTTAGGGTTCCGAACTGTTCACTATATAGGGAGATGATGCGTAAGCAGCCTTATACAATATAGTTCAGTCGGTTGAGTGGCAGAATGGTATTCCGAGGGTCCCGGGTTAAAGTCCTGGTGAGGCAGCACCTTTCTTTTTCAACTTGTGACAGTTACAAAACAGGAAGGTATTAGGCATTTAATGTTCCTTAATAATAATATATTATATAAAAACATATAAAGTGCATATAATGTCAATAAATTTCAATTTCAATGCTATGAAACATATTTTCTGATGCGTCGCTCTTTTGGTAAATCCATATGCTTTACAGTTTACACATGATTCACAAATTATTGGAGTCCAACACTACTTCCCTCCTGGCTCTTATGGAGGTGCATGAGGTTGACAAGTTTCTCCATTTTCCTCATCTTATTTCAGTTAAGGGCCTAAAATAGAAGTTTATTCTTAATATAACACTCTTATTCATTAACTTTCATTAGGCTCGTGTGAACACATCACCAATGCAATTGTAAATAAGGTTTCTAATTTATAAACCAGTGTTTATAATAATTAAAATAGATAATTTTTTCACACTTCTATAATGTTTTTATCTGTTATATAAAAACATATTTTAATCAATATCTTTCTATTGAATTTAATTTTTTGATAACAAAAAAGTGAATAAATATATGCATGCAGTTTTTAAGCTGATAATTTTTTCAGAACTCATGTAAAATATCAAATCAATATAAGATAAGTTAGTTCACATAAACCCGTTTAAAATAGAAATCTACATGAATATCTAGCTATCATTTAATCAAATCGCTAAACGATCTAGCAAAAGTTGTTAAAAATTATATTATAAGGATATTTTATTTAACGTTAAGAAACGTTTTCTATTTTGCGTGCGTTTAGCGTGCGTTTTAGCGTGCGAATATCGTTTAGCGTATTTAGTTTAGCGTAAATCATTTTGCATGCGTCTGCGTATTTCGTTTCGTAAAGCGTGCGTGTAACATGCGTTCGTATAGCGTGTAACGTGCGTGCTTTTTTCCGGGAACGTGCGTTTTGCGTGTAAACTGAAATGTTCACCCTACTGTATACACGTGTGTAAGATGTCAAAGTAAGAAAATGGTTGTACTTAATTGAAAAGTGCGTTACGTCAAGATAAACCCTCAAAAGATACATAAATGGTACCAGGTCCATCGCAATTCGTTAAGTCGAATCCAACACCGCCTGTGTTGAAAATATTATTGTCTTTTATTTTATAAACAGCCAATCATAATTTCCCAAATTCCCAAAAGCATTTTTGTTATCTTCATTTGGGTAACCCCGTTTATTTACCCCGTAATAGGTATGAGGGGGTCGGGGTCATCCTCCATCTTACCTTATATTGCAAATTCCATAATATGGTTATTGTGTGAAAGTCTCATTCACACAATGTGATGCCGTTTTATTATTTGGTCGTTTTG
The DNA here is from genome assembly GCF_026571515.1 of Ruditapes philippinarum. Lineage (NCBI taxonomy): Eukaryota > Metazoa > Mollusca > Bivalvia > Venerida > Veneridae > Ruditapes > Ruditapes philippinarum. The sequence goes on from NW_026858606.1 coordinate 68,415, forward strand.
CACACATTTGTACATATTTTAACCAACAAGGTCGTCCCCTCGTCAAACTGTACAGAAGTGTGAATAAACGGCATGGAATTGCACCGTGAGCGTGTAATAAGTTTAAAGAGTGCATATGTGGGTTCCAGTCTTACTAAGTATTTCCAGTAAAACATTAAAACATAAAACAAAGTTTAGTCATATACTTACCGACAACAGCAAACGGCCGTATTTAATCCACCGCTTCTGCGACGAATCCTCCACCGCCGCTGCGAAAGATATGGCCAGTGTTCACATTTTCCACGATGAAATTCATTGTTATTGTTCCTTCCTTGCTGTTGAAAATTTGTAAAGATACTTATAATATACCACGTTTTATTTAAGTTGTGCGCTAGAAAAATTAAAGAGGGTGTTTTCTTTGGCCAATAGAAAAAAAGGTTTATCATAGAGTATGTTAGTTTTCGTGCGAACGTTAATCAACAAAAACGTTTCATATTTCAGGAGCATTGCCATGCAATCTGCCCTCATTGCAGTCTCTTTCAAAAGCGAGATTGCAAGCAGTAAAACGTCACGGAGCTTATAACCCCCCCCCCCCTACCTGATTGAGTCAGAAGAGTTTATAAAGTGTTGTAGAAGCAAAGAGTGTAAACACATTTCAAGTATTTGCCCGAGATGTTGCTCCGAAGACAGACGGATTTAACAAAATCAGTCGTAAATTATTAATTTCTATGTCTCATACATTTGACATTCCTAAACCTGAGACAAGGAGGCCCAAAAGAAACTAGGCCAACATACCAAACTACAAAATGTCATCACGAGGCACCCGGCAAGTAAGAGATTTCCAGAAAACAGATTCTTCGCCACATACGACAAGCGTTTAATTACGAAAAGTGGTTAAAAAAATATTGTAAACATGTAAATGCACCAAAGTTGTATAAAAGTATTAGTGACAAAAATTGCTTATCTGATGTATGGGAGAATATAGAATGGATGAGAATAATATATGCCAAGGCGTTAGTCGAAGATTGTATTTGTCAGTCAGGCTATATTTTCCCGTTTAATCGTCAGCAACTTATATGACTGATGTTAATAAAACAAATTTTTTCTTCATTTTCTCAAGATAATAGAAGACTTTAAATTATTATAATATTACGCTCCTTCCATTGTAGCTCGATGAAAAACAGACCTAAACAAAAAACAAAAATCAATTAAAGTTTATTATAATCTTTGGAGCTGTAAATTCTTATATGTTTAAAAGGCACATTAGTCCCCAGGAATAAATATATATAATTTTCTCTAAAACGGACAAAAATGTTTGTAATGATTTAAGAATGAAACTGAAGTATGATACGCTTATCATTTATACAGAGAAGTGCTTGAAGTGAAAATACATGGCATAATATAGCAAAATGTAAACAAAATAGTATTTTGACTACCATTCAAAATGCTAATTCACTATAACTATACTAATTTCTTGCCAATATGCTCTATTTAGGAAACTAAAACAGAACATCAGAAGTGAAAGGCCGTTGAACGAATTGAATTTTAGCAGTTTTGGACCTCAAAGAGCCTTTAATGAATTCATCGAATTTTAATTAAGAAATATGCTTTAGGAAATAAAATGCGATATGATAAACTTGATATGCATGTTCATAAGTCTACGAAGCGAGGAAAGAAAACATGTGTGTGACACATTTGTGTGACTTTCTTGTCCTATGGGTATATCGACTTTATACACTTTGAGATGTAGTACTTGTATATAACAATGAGAAAAAATCAACAAGGTTCCAAGAAATGTAATAGTGTATACTTAATGAATGTTGACATGATTTTCCGTAGTAAAGGTTAAATAAATAAAATTTTGCACAAGTTGCCTTTTTTAAAACATGTCAAACATATCCTAGAAACATTAACTTGAAAACACTGTTACAAGTGTCCGATCCTATATATTAATCCCTAAAATGTAATGGAAATAACTAAGTTGTTAGTTGTGCTAAACATTTTATCCTTTGTGAGCAACAATCTCACATATTTCGTTTTCGTTTAGGAACTGGCACAGAAAAGCCCAATCAAGTTAAGTGGTTACTTTAAAACAAACGCAGCTAATCTCATCTTAGAGAAACACTCTGGCGCTTTTGTTGAGGATCAATTTAATTTTCGTTACTCGTGTCAGGGGTAGAGATTAGATTTCGTGCCAAACTAGTCTTTTTATTTAGACTTGTCAAAGAAAGATTGAAATAGTTTTGACGGACGAAAACATAAACATACATTTCTAAAGTTTGTCAATATTTCATATATCTGTAAAGTTACTTTTAAATATAAATATATTTGATTTTCCCGCTCTTTGTACATTAATATCAGCGCTTGATATTATAAACACTTATTTTCCCTTTTCTGTGCAACACAAATTTCAGACAAACAATAATGGAGAGTGACAGATAGTAAAGATGACGGATGGAAAAAACTTGTTCACGAAAGTGACAATGAAGCTAATAAACCATATCATAAACGGAAATTAGATAAACCTGGTAAATCATAATTATGATTATTATAATCATTGACCAAATGCATAACGGAATTGGCGCACAGGTGGCATAATCAGTTTTGGCAACCACACCCCTATCTCCCCAGGACCACTTCTACAACCCTAAAAAAATTCAACACTCTTAGACTTACTATACAGCAAGGTACCAAATACAAATCCACCGATAAACTTATTAAAAATCCACTATCAAAATTATAGTTATACATCTACGTTTTCATATAAATGACACACACCATAACATTAATAATATTCATTAATTGTTCAAATTTATTTTCTTGATCTGTGAAGTTTTAACGAGAAATCATAATTTTGTTTTGAATGATTTTATTCATATGAATATTTTTTGTGAGATGCTTGGAGTGTGGGGGTACTAGTAAATAGCCAGGATCTACACCGTACCTTTGTCTTTTGCAGTATCAAGGAAAACTTCAGAAGTAAGATAATCGATCAATTGTCCTATGAACCAATAATAACTTTATATTATTTATATATAAGCCCAACACGCCAAAAGGTAAATAAGTTGTTATAATTTTGATCCAGACCCTGTTATGGATGTATCATACATTTAAAACAGTCGATGTTTTATCAGCTATGTTGGCATTCATTTGATTTTTGATCGATTTTTTCCATACAGTTTATTTTATTTCTTTGATATTGTTAATTATAACAAAAAAAATATTGTCATGCCTTAGAATTCATTTTTTACTTCTAAATGGTAAGTTGTATTGATCTCCATCCCCTCTTCAGAATAGGGAGAACATTGGATTTGTAATCCAGAGGTAGATGAGTTGCTAATCAGACAAGACCAATCTTCTCCTTGGCAATTAATATGAGATAATAGGTTTAATGCTCAATTGTGTCTTACCACTGTGTCAGAAATCATGTAGCATTAGTAGTCACTAGTCAGTCATTTATGAAGGATTTTGTAATAACTGCTAAGTTAACCAGGAAAATCAGTGTGGTGGATTTGTCTGCCCAGATTGAAGCAGATTAAACTACTAACAACTTTGTAATAATCATATTTTTACTGTATTTAAGAACCAACACATCCTCGTATAATACTTCATATAGATATTGATTGTTTTTATGCTCAAAAAATAGATAAATACAGAATCCCTAAAGAAAGCCCAACACGGCAAAATTGAAAATGTTGCAGGCTCGGTTTGATTGAGCCTGTTCATGGACGGTACTGGAAAGTGCAAATTACCGTCCACGCCCCCTAGCACCGGCTTAAGCAGAATTCAACATTTAAACGTGAAATAGTACAATTTTGAATTTAGAAACATCCGCAGATGTGTTCATACGGCGGTTATCATGGAACCTTCAATGTGACACGTAAGTGCCATTCCATGAAAAGCGGCGTATGGTCCCCAAGTAATAAAAAACGTGTGCCCTAAACGAGAAAACAATGGGCAGAACTAAATAAAATGGAATTTTGAAAGGGGATCAGAGGTTATGAAGCCTGCGTATCACAGATAAGACGTCAAAAGACAAATTTAAAAAGCAGGCAACATATCCTAAGGGTGATTCAACATTATTCAAGTAGGAATATTGGAACCACCCAACTAGAAAATGCCGAAAAGTTGAAACAAAAAATATCACAAGCACAACAATAATGTCGTGCTGAACGATCTTCAAGGATCGAAAATATAACATCATTGATTAAATGTACGGGGAGACTTTTTACAGCCGCCACACGGCACAAATATTTCAAGTTGAAATGCTGAGGAAACCTGACTTTAAGGTTGTATAAAGAGATGACATATTTCGATCGATCATATACGGTATTTAGGGTATATAACCGGAAAATAAATAAAAACCACGCACATCGAATCATTATTTGTACTAAATCCTCGATTTATTTTATCTCTGCGGCGGTTTGCAATTTTTTGCATTTAAAATCGTGAGCGCTCGACGATGTCCGCTAGTGACGTCATAGGAAGTACTCCACCATTATTTTGGATTGTTTACATCGTTTATTCACACAATATCTTTAATTTTAAGACAAATAGTTAGATTTGCCTGCTATTTGCTGCGCAGGATGTTTCACTAATAGGCCTGGGAAAGATATAGGTCTTCATAATTTCCAAAGGGACGAAAAAACGGGCAAAGAGGATTTTTGCACTGCCTCATACTGGTATGCCATATTCCAGTTCCTGGACTCTACGATAAGGAAGAAATTTGCAGTTAGATTGTAGCGCCCACTTGGAAATATCATGTTTCACACAGCAGACTTGAACTATAATGATTTTAGGTATACCTTGTCGACTACAGTTGAAGAATTCGGCCGTGCCACGATATTTGCGTCAACTTCAAATAGAACGGGATGCCTCCAGGAAAAGAGAGGATCAGCGAGTATGTAACATTTGATATTTAAATTTTGTTGAAATAATATAAGCATTAAACAGAAAGGCATCATGCTTCATTTAATACTTTTGATATTACCGGTACCTATGTCCATTGAACGTGGAAAACTTCCAAAATTGCAAGCCAAAAGTTTTTTGCACGTAAGTCATGTATGACCAGCCTATATGCTGTTGAACCCAGCAAAATAAAAGTTAAAAAAAAACCTAAAATGATAATGATTAAGCGAGCTAGAACTTTCTAAATTTGTCACTGAGTGAGAAAAATGTGCAGCCTTACTGGGACTCGCAGCGCGTTTTGAAAATTTAGGACATTCATAATTTTAGTCTCTTATAAAATACGAGAGAAATTAACTGAAACATTGTTAAATCATTTCTATGGACAACATAAATATATCTTTAATGAAAAATCCATCTCGTACTTGAGCTGTCACCCATACAAGATTGATGTATCATCGATATGTTTTTTTTCTTTTTTCTGACGATCAAAAATCGATACATGAATTTAAAAAATGACTCATTAGATATTTGGGGAATCAATTAAGTGTCTTCCGACGTCTTACGACAATACTCAAAAAACATGTACTGCGGCAGTTGTCCATGTCTAACACTAGTCTGGATACAGTTAATGAGTTATATAATGGATGACCAAAAAATGATCAAGACAAAAATTATGCAATGGGAATTTATAAAGAAACATGTACATGTATTTTACTGAAATCAAATAAACATGTATAAAAGTGAATCAATGACCAGTAATTATTGATAAACAGTTCATCATTGACATTATTCATTCGATATCGATATCGTTTATTTGCTTTGCACTTAATCAATGACAGATTTTTCTCGAACACCTTTGGCAGGCATTAAAAATTTAAAAGTGTTTGTTTGCTTTCCAATTAAGGAAGGCTATAAATAAATCCCATTTCATTGAAAATTTCGGAATTGTTGCAAAGGTATAAAACTAGGCTGTACTGGTAATCTTATAAAAAATAAATAAAACTGTCTGGAATATCTTTTGTTTATTTTTTAGATTGTGCAGGATTATGGAGAAGCAAATGTATCTTCCACCATTTAACCTGTAACTATTTCAGATTGCAATGGTGAAATCACGAGTCACTGTGGAGAATCAACCGTAAATGTAAAGGTTTCTACATCAAGTCAACCAGATGTTGTCAGTCATTTTGAGGTAAAGAGAATCATCTTAAACTATCCCTGTTTATTATTAGAAATAAAGACTGTGGTATTTCAAAGCATTATTTTCTTGTTTAACATCCCTGTAATGGTGGCTATTTTTATATGCTGATTCGCAACAATGTTTTTGATCTTCTAGTGAAACCTTTTTAAATGAGTTGTATATAGTTTTGGCTTATTATACCCCCGCACAACGAAGTTGTAAGGGTATACTGGAATCCAGTCTTCCAGTCCGGCCATCCGTCAGTTTTTCCTTGTCCGCCCAATAAGCTAAGATTCCTTTTACTTTGTGACCCCAAAATCAATAGGAATTATCTACAAGTTATCGTACGGACAAGGAAAATCTGACGGACGGCCGGACAGGGAGAGAGTCGGGAGGCCTGACGGACCATCTGATTCCAGTATTAGCCCTTCAAAAAGCTTGTCCGCCAAATTACTTAAGGGTATTTAGATTGGTCATGATAAGTAGATGACCACTTTTTATTTTGGGAGTCACTTTGTCAAAGGTCATTTCACCGGGGCGTTCAAAAAGCGTTTCCGCCCAATAACTTAAGATTCCTTTGACCCACAGTCTTGATATTTGGTATTTAGATTTGTCATGGTTAGCAGTTCCTATTAATTTTGATGTCAGCGGGTCAAAGGTCAAGGTCACAGGGACCTAGACTTCAAAAAGATTGTCCGCCCAAAAACTTAAGATTCCTTTGACCAAAAGTTTTCATATTTGGCATGGAGTTTAGCCATAATTTATAGATGACTCTTTTTAATTTTGAGGTAACTGGGTTAACGGTAAAGGTCACAGCGGCCTTGACAAAATTAAACTTGTCTGCCAAATAACTTTGACCAGAAGTCTTCATATTTGGCATGGAAGTAAGTCATGGTAAGAAGATGACCCCTATTGACTTTGATGTCACTGGGTCAAAGGACACATGGACTTTTACTTTTGTCCGTTTGTCCGCCCAATAACTTAAGAAACCTTTGACCCACAGCCTTCGTATTTGGCATGGAAGTTGATCATGACCATATTGATTTTTACTAACAAAAAGCTTGTCCGTTCAATTGCTTAAGAATGCTTTGGACAACAGTATTCATTTTTGGTATTGAGGTTGCTTATGACTAGTAGATGACTCCGTTCCATTTTAAAGTTATGTGTCAAAGGCCAAGGTTACAGGGATTTTACATTAATATGCTTGTCTGCTCAAATGCTTAAAAATGTCTGTCCGCAGTGTATTGATTTTGACATTTTCATATTTGAAGCATGTAGAATACATAAGAAGTAACCGCTGATTTGGCAGGGAGGTGGTCATTGAGCTCTAAATGGCCATAGTTGAATCTGACAAAGTGGTATGCGGCGGTATTCACACCATTGCAGTGGCAGATTTAGTTTTTGAAAAGCTAGGGTAATATGTTAATGATATGAATATTTGTTTTTTTTTACTACAGCATTTTCAACTTAAATATAAATATAAAAAGTTATTATTCCAGTGACTTAGAGATAAACAAGTGTTTATTGTGGAATATAATCTAGTAAGACTAAATATTTAAAAAACCATTTAATATGTTGTTTTTAGCTCGATTTTTCAATATGAATAAGTATATATATCATTATCACCCGACCTTCGGCGTAACCATTTATGTTAAAGTTTTTGTACCACCTCAAGTATTTTCAAAATCCATTGAGATATTCTTCCGAGGGATCACTTTCTTTCCAGATTTTTATGCTTCACAACAGTAGGTGTCAAGTGCTGTGTGGCAGCTGTAAAAGTTGCTCCATACTTAACTTCCGTGTTGTTATATTTTTCTGGTCCTTCTGGATCATTGATGCCAGCACAATTTAGTGTTGAGAAATGACTTCAGCTGAAGCCGGTGCTAGGGGGCGTGAGGGCTGTTGCACTTATTCATCATCCCTCATTTACAGTCTCAATCGAACCAAGTCTGCAATTCTTATGTAATTTTGTGATAAATGCTTCCGAGTGATCACTTTCTTTCCAGATTTTGAAACATTGCGCACTTGCTCATTATCATGACCCCAACCTTTAAACAAGGGAATGTTAATTTATCAACATTTTAACGGAATTATGTCCCTTTTTACTTAGAATTTATGTTAAAGTTTGCATACCACCATAATATTTTCACAGTCCATCGACATATGGCTTTGAAACTTTGCGCACTTGTTTAACCACCATGACCACAAATTGTAGAGAGGAGGCGGTAACTCAATTTTTTTTACAGAATGATACCCCTTTTACTGTTTAAAATTTATATTAAAGTTTACATACGTGGCAAGACGTCGTCTTTAACATGAGAATATTGATGATGACAAAATTGTAACAGATCGCCATATCCAAATTCAGAAGTGGATATGAAAGAATTTATGAGAGAATTTAGACAATGTATGACACTCCTTTGATGTGTGGCATGTAGCCAAGGACATAAACAAAAAACTAACTGCGCTGTGAAAAAAAGACTGCACCCTTGTGTCCACTTGGATGTGTCTGGGGCCGGCGTCCTGTGAGCGTTGCCCTTGCGTTCATTGAACGCCGCCTTTCCTTGTTGATCTTGTTTATCATATTTTTGCCTTGTTTATCTTTATTCTTGTATATTTTATTGAAAAATAGGTAAAAAGCATGAGAAACCATGTGTACTGGTATGCTGCGTCAACTCAAGATGGAGATAGAGAAACCATCTTAGCCAAGGGGTTAGCCCTGTCAAACCACATGCAGAATATTCATTATTGCCATGGTCCTAAGTTTCTATCATGTCTGCATATTGTTTTGCAGCTGCGATAATGGCTTAAACCAGGTTTGTATATTAAAATTGTATTATTGTATTCTCTTACTGGTTGTGTAGATAACAAAAGAAAGAATGTAGTAAACACTTCAAACTGGAAATCCAGTTTACTGGACATCTTTGTTTAAACCCTATTTGGAAAACATTTGTATTCTTGGTCAAGAAAATTGACATCAACATAAACCAACAATAAAAATTAAAATCTTAATTCTAACAATAACATTGTAAGATGATTAAGCACACCTGAACATTTAATGTATCATTTTAATATGCAAAAACATGATATAACATTGATACAGGGAACTGCTATTATGTTTTGAAGCTGCAACTTCAGTACGACATTTTTGTTGTGCTTGTAGTATTTTTTAGTTTCAACTTTTCGGCATTTTCTAGTTGGGTGGTTCCAATATTCCTACTTGAATAATGTTGAATCACCCTTAGGATATGTTGCCTGCTTTTTAAATTTGTCTTTTGACGTCTTATCTGTGATACGCAGGCTTCATAACCTCTGATCTCCTTTCAAAATTCCATTTTATTTAGTTCCGCCCATTGTTTTCTCGTTTAGGGCACACGCTTTCTATTACTTGGGGACCATACGCCGCTTTTCATGGAATGGCACTTACGTGTCACATTGAAGGTTCCATGATAACCGCCGTATGAACACATCTGCGGATGTTTCTAAATTCAAAATTGTACTATTTCATGTTTAAATGTTGAATTCTGCTTAAGCCGGTGCTAGGGGGCGAGGACGGTAACTTGCACTTTCCAGTACCGTCCATGAACAGACTCAATCAAACCGAGCCTGCAACATTTTCAATTTTGCCGTGTTGGGCTTTCTTTAGGGATTATGTATTTATCTATTTTAATAAAACTAATTCTTGAAATTTAACTTCTTCATTTTTGGATCTTGATTATCAAAATCAAAAAGAATGCTATTAACACAAGAATCTATGATAAAAGAGATGACTTTAATTTTGTATTGTAAATAATCGACATTTGGATGCCTGCAACATTTTAAGGGGTTTATATACCTCAGTTAATTTGATTCGCTGGAGATTGTAGCAATGTAAAGGATTTTAACGAGTGGAATATTTTCATTACCAGTAGGCTACTGTTCATCCCATTTACAGTTGGACGCTACGCTTTCCTCTTTTGATTACACCTGACAAACAAAATGGGAGACTCTCTGATGGACAGTTCTAAAAGCCCTTTGAGAATGAATTGCCTTAATGTTTGTCTTCTGTCTTGTTTCGTCGGGCCATTGTATGTGATCTTTCTTGTTGCTCTGTTTTCCTTCAAGAGATTGAGTTCTTTTTTATGATCATTGGTTTTTCTTTTGTATGTTTCTACATATGCTTTTCGATATTTTACATATTTCACTTTTTGTCTCCATAACAACTGTTAGAATTTTACATGGCCGGGATTCTTTTTATTTACATTGTCTCGTTTATAGTAGCATGGTGAGGCTAAGAGTGTTGTTTGATGCACCATTAAACTCCCAAGCAGTATTTTTGCTGCTGACTGTTAAAAGGCGGCGCCCCTCTGTGTTTCTCAGAAGCATGTCTTCGTTGTTTCATACTGTTTTGATACCACTTGTGTGCCCCTTGTTGTTTTCTCGTCTACGGTAAGTATCTTCCCGTTTGCCCCTAGTTTTTATTCCTCCCCCTTCCCCGGGTCTCCTGCCCCCTTCCCCTGTGCCTTTTGACCTTATGGGCCTATTATTCAATCTTGTTTTTGTTTTATTTTAGAGTCTTATCAGTTACAAGTTAATTTTTCTTATGTATGATTTCAGTAATTTACCTGCCCATTTCTGCCTTGTGTCCTGACCTGTTTTTGTTTGTGGCCCTCCTGGGCCTCTTGCCACTGGCTCTTGTTGCTCGGTCAGTTGGGTTTCTTGCATTCATTGAACGCTGCCTTTCCTAATTGTTCTTGTCTATCATTTTTTGTCTTTATACATGTACAATATGGCATTACATATGATATCATTCACAATCAAGGATGATGTAACCTTCATTTAGCCTGTCGTCATTAGTAATAAAAATGATATACCTAATTCATTTGTGCATTACCCAATATATTTCTAAGGTTGCAGCTAAGTAATTGTTTTGTATTTCATGAACTAAGGCATGTTCCAAAGTTGAGGACCTAATAACAAACACCAGATTGTGTAATGACATCCGTAAATTATCAACTGACCCACAAACATCTAACCTTGCACTGCGAAAAATATACAGTCTAACTTGCCCATGCGACCACGTGTATTAAGCGACTTTTGTCTTAAACGACCACTTTAAATTCCCCCCGATCATTTTCTCTCTATATCTTTAATGTATTAAGCGACTTTTGCTCAACGCGACCAGCGACCGCTAATTAGTCACCTTATTGACATCAATCTTTTCATTAAACGACCACTTTTACCTGTCAAGTAATTGTGTTTTTAGAGAACGCCACCTCGTTATGTCACATGTGTCAGCAATCAAAACACAACAATAAACGTGTGAAAAACTCTATTTCCCATACCGTTTTAGCGTATGCAAATGAAGTTAAGTATACGCGTGACGTGTATTATCCAATTATATCGGATAAACAATGCAACGCTCCGCCCATACTGAGCTGGTGTATACGCTTCGCTTGTTGACATTTAGACTGCATTGAATTGACCTTGAACTTGATCAGCCATTAAATTAATCGTAACAAATAGATGTAGTTTGTTTATTTCAAATGAAAAAATGCACAACAGAAAACATCTTCACTACTAGGGTTTTCGTGTTGGAGACAAGGAAAAACAACGGAGAAATTAAAAAATCCTGGAAAAAATGTCAAACATGTACGTAATGGATCAAAACTGTTTTGTCAATAAATATCAGAACGTTATTTTTACATTTGCATCCGTTTAGATTATCGGAGCGTACTTATTATTCAACATTTATATAAAAATGAAGTTGAAAAACAATCCCATCGAATAAAAAAAATATATAATCTACATATGCAGAGGATATACGGAATCGTATTTTCTACATATAAAGGATATATGGAATCGTATTGTCTACGTATACAGAGGATATGGAACCGTATATTCTACATATACAGAGGATAAAATAAATCGTATTTTCTACATATACAGATAACATACAGAATCGTATTTTCTACATGTAGAGAGGATATACGGAATTGTATTTTCGATATTTAGAGCGGATATACGAATCGTTTTTTTTTAGTTGTACACAGGGTATATATACAGAGCTGTATTTTCGAGATAAAAGAGGGTACAGATATCACTTAAAGCATGCATTTACATATAAGTGGCACGTATACATGACCGTAATTCGGGATTGTACAATAGAACATGTGTGATTATTTATTGTGAATGGGAACTCTAAAGTCATATGCTTAAGAACTTTATCTTCATAATTGGAGTATTTCAATTAATAAAGTTTAAACCAAATCGAGTCACTCTTAAATATTTATCATTTCATGCACCTTTTTCTAAAAGATATTGCTTTATAATTATCAATCAAGTTAGAAAATTTTGTATTATTTCTTGTACAGATAATAAATTATGTGCTTTTTTCTATTTACTTCTCATTTTGTTTTAAATGTGGCTGTATTTTGCCCTATTGAGCAAGTTGGTGCAAACTTACACGGAATGAATGATACATGTACACAGTATGTTTCAACTATAGTTACGTTTGCGCGAAATACTCTTGCACTGCAAAAGTACTATGCCTATTTCATACTAAACACTATACAGGACAGAAATCAAAATCATCCGTACATGTATATTTAATGACAATGACAATTTATTTATTGATATTGGACACCGGCCCATTACAACAATATATACATAAACATATAATTTCTTGACTGGTGTCAGTACAGATCGATGTATATTCCTAATAATGTTTATATTGAAACACACAGAACTATTGTTGAATAATTTACCAAAATGCGTGTCGATCTTAACGAAAAACAAAGCATAAGATCTTCACTTATGGCTATTCATTGCAAAATAAGAAAACATACTATAGCCTTAACATTAAAGGCAATAGTGTTTTTATCAGTCTTGAACTTTGTACAACATTGCCCGAAATGAAAAGTAAATCCATTTATCACATCACTGTACAAACGTATTCAACACTGATGTTTCAAAATTGAAAACAACAAACTAATCAATACCTGAAAGTAACATTCATGATATTATAAAACTATTCTCAAATATTTTATAACAATAATTTCAAATTTAAGTATCTGTGTTATAACATACAAAATGATTCCGAGAATATGATCTAAACAATATAGTAAGTATATCCTAATGATTTCTAACTGTCAGTATCTGTAATACTTAATATCTCATTTCTCTCTTTAAATGCATAATATACATACATAGCTAAATTTGTTATTACATTATCAGATCGAGAGCACATTAGAACATTAAATTTATTATTATTAGGATTATTAAAGAATTTTTTGTTAATGTATTTTTCTCAAATTAAAGAAAACTTTTTACAAACTAAAACAAAATGATATTCATTTCCAATTGCTTCGTGACATAATTTACATATCCTTTGTTCTCTTAAAATATTCTGGTATCTACCTTTTTCAATTTCTAAATCATGGGAGGACAACCGAAGTTTGGCAAGAGCATTTCTGAATTTTCTAATTGTCACTACTGTTAAGTAATATTCATGTTCGATATTGCATTTAAACTGTCTATACGCATACCATTTAGAACTATCATTTATAATTGTTTGCCATTCTTGTAGATATTGGTCCTTTAATTTTTGTACAAAGGAATTTATGAAATAGTCTTCATTATTGACTGTTTGATTATACCAAATGTAGCCTAAACAATTTTTACATAATAAATTACGAATACCAGTACACCAATTAGTTTTCCTGTACTATCATAATACAACTGCATAAAATAGCATTTTTTAACTAATCTGTGCTCACCCATTTTGAGTATTTTACACCAATATCTTACAGCTCTTTTAGCAGAATTTATAAACATAGGAAATCTCCCACAGTCACCTAGGACACCTGCATAAATTGTTGTTATTTTTTCACACATAAATATCTTTTACATGCATAGTTATGCACTATCTCTGGCTGTATAAACTTGTGTATACCCCATATTTCTGATCCATAAAGTAAAATAGGACTAATTTTTGTATCAAAAATATTAAAAAATACTTTTGGGGATAACTGTCCGTAGTCATATAATTGTGAAAGTATAGAAATAAGTACTCTTTTTGCTTTATACGCTTGTTCACTAGCCATTCTGTTTAAGGACAACGGTTGTGTTAATGTTATACCTACGTAACTTAAATTGCTTACAACTTCAAGAATTTGATTATCAAAAAACCATTTCTTGCCTTTCGCTAATTTCCCACCATTCTGAAAAACCATTACTTTTGATTTTACAGCATTAACTTTTACATTTTTTTCATCACAGAAATCTTTTACCAAATTCAATAACTTCTGAAGGCTAGCAACAGTATCTGCAGCTTAGGCCAAATCATCTGCAAATAATAAAGATAATAACTCAGTTGTATCTGGGAACAGCTGGATACCTCTGATTCCACTATTTTCAATTCGTTTAATTAATTCATCAATAAAAACTAAAAATAGAATTGGCGAAGCCATGCAACTTTGTTTTAGACCTATGGGACAGCTGAAATATTCAGTAAGCCCTGCATCAGTTCTAACACAAGCTTGCACCGACCGATACATACCAAATATTGCATTGTATAATTAACCTTTTATACCGGCTTGTTTTAAAGCTTGCCAAATATTATGTCTATTTATCAAATCGAAACATTTCATGAAATCAATAAATGCTACATAAAGTTTACCACCTTGCTTTGATAACTGTTTGTCAATAACTGCTTGAAGTACATAAACATTATCAATTGTCGAGTAACCTTCTCGGAATCAGTATACATGTATATCTAAATTATGTTATATCAAAACAAAACTGCCTCTATATCCCTATTCATTATCCTAATGTAATTTTTCTGACAAATTAGGGAAATAAAAACACGAAAAAGTGGGACTACTTGTGAGGATCGATCTCGTGATAAAATTTAATGTGTATGACATTCTCATGACTTTACTAACTTTGCCATCAAGACATTCTTATTTTACATTAGCTTCTGAAAACCCTGTTTTTCCTATTCAGACGAAGGTTTTAAACTACAAAAGAAACTGTAACGTCACTCTCACATTATCAAAGCGGCGTTTTTATCGCTTTCGCATGTATTAACTAAAACATTTCTATCATTTGCATATATAGAAGTGATTAACAGTAAAGAAATACATATCTTTTTGATACAATAATATGTTTAAGATAAGAAAAACTAATTTGATAAAATAAAGTCACTTGCATTGTGCATCTGTATCAAACTATTGTGTGTGTTCGTTTTGTTTTTATTTCATATATTTAATTTTTGCATATTAAAAGCAAGGATGTTTTAGCATTTTCTAATGCGCTGCAAAATGCTTATGCCTTCATTTCATAAAGTGGCATCATTCAGCCTAAAAATTGATTCTAATAAGATATAAATAAGAACCAATGTATTAATTTGTCCAATAAAAAAATATAACGTAAATTTTGAAAACTCAGTACATCAAAATATGGGTAATCCTGAACTGAATAAATAGCCAAGAATATCAAATGAACACCAACAGTTGTCTGTCCTGAATTGCGAGTAAACACGATATTGCGATGGCTAGAAAAATACAGACAGAACCGTTTTAAAACTTCAAGTTCGTTGCGATATTTTATATTCTCGAATTTTAAAATTCTTACACCGACAAAAGGCTTGTGATCTAAGCTTCGTATCAATGTAAAAATAAACATATCATTGACACCAAGGGTAAGTGAATTAACTGTTAAACTTAACACCTGTCAGTCGTATAACATCCTATTATACAGATATATATCTGTCATTTTTTGTATTAATGTAAATAAAAAAAAGTCTGACAAATATTTTCAAGTTTTTGATTCATCTGATTGCATAATGATTTTAATAAATAAAGACATATTTGTTTGCTATTTGTGTTAGATTTTTAATCATTTAATAGTAGGTTAATTTAAATGATATATTACAACATGTGTACAGAACCTTAAAAAAGTGAATAAAATGAAAAAGCGAAGTCTTTAAATTGACTTATAAATGTTTGTATCAAAAATGGGACTATATTTGCGAATAAATAATAAGTATTTTGCTCGTTAAATTATCAAGATTGAGAAAGACAATTTTATCTAAAAATTTCTACACATATTTTTTAGAAGTACTAAGCAATTTTCTTTTTAAATTTGTTATTTATTTTTTATTAGTACAAAACATATGAAAAACCTATTTTTCGGCTATCTATTGCATACAATACTATTATAATAAATAGAATTTTAGTGTGACTTGTCGAAATGGTCTTTCAGCTTGATTGCACATTGATTTCGCAAGCTTGATTTCAAGTGATAATTGTAAGACACAAACAAACAAACCAAACGTTGATTAAACACCTTTAAAATATTGTAACTGTATATAAGACAGTACTTTAATACTGTAATGCGACTGTAATTTGTATAAATTGAAAAATAAACACGAGTTTAGTTTTTCATTAACTGGTAAAAAACAGGCTTTCAAGTCATGTTTGTTTTATGGAAAAATTGTAATAGCATGAATTACAAATATCATCTCAATTTCATTTTAATTTGTTTGGATAAAATGAAGCTCTCGGGGAGGATGAAAACATGGAGAGTGGGGATTATTATCTAACAATTATTATGTACTGCCTATTATAAACTAACCCTAACCTTATATAGAAAGTTATACATAAGGAAACAATCATGCACAGTTTATTTTAGAAAAAGAAGAGATTCAATAAATAATGAGTTTCATACAGATTATCTTTATTCATCTATGAAATTTGTTAGTTCTTAAAAGACTTGGATAAATGCTCGAGGAAACATTACACTTTAATATTTGTTTAAGCCACTTCACAAGAGAAGCTTCTTAAAAAAAGTACAGGCAATTATTATTTATTTTACTGCCTAAAAAGTAACTACTTCATCAGTGACAATAATCATAATTTTTTGTAGATCATACTGGCTGATGATAATTGCTGTCAGCAGGGATTGAAATAGACTAAGTCTACCATTATAAATTGATATAGGATGTACACTCTTGTGTCATATAAAAGCTTCTTATGGAATACAGAGTTCAGCAGTTTACCTTAAAAATGTATTGTTTTTTTTAAATTATATTCAACCTGTGTGCTAGTGTTGCCGACAGGCTGGCAAGTTCTGGTTAAATTTATTGTGAAAAAGATGTCATTTAGCTGCAATTGTAACAATGTAAAAAGAAACAACCTTTACAAAATAACCTTTTATATAAACAAACAAAAACACTTGTAATATTAACACGGGGAAGGAACTGTAAAAAACTACCAGATTTTTTAAAAAGACGATGAAAAATGGACTAAATGGGTTTTTATTTGAAATATAAAACAATATGTAGGGCAAGCTTAATTATCAGAGTTTAATTAAGTACCTCAAACTCCCTATTTAAAGGTAAAATATGATTTTTCACGCGAGTTTTTCAGGTATATCGAAATGTTTTCCACAGAAATCTGTAACGTAGTCAAGGAACTTCGTGACAGTTATCATAACTATTTGTCAAAGGAACTCCATCCCACATGTAACATTTTCTCCCACGTGATTAACAACTGTTCAGTATAAAAATGTCCTTATCCGGCAAAGTGGAGCCCTTCATTTTCTTCAGATGGGTATGTAGTCCTTAATTGACCACATCACAAGATGGCAGGACCATCCGAACATCCTTCTCAAGGTAACCTCGAAACCATGTGGCCAGCGGCCGATACGCAGTATATATGTGTCTTCTGAAACATTAACAGATATAAAATTCAAAAGTAATGGGAAATTTACATGTAAAGAGTAATTTGAGCTGGGCACTTTTTTAGTTTTACTTCAAATGTAAAGAAAAATAATTGGAATTATCTGATATTGAAAACATCTATACATTTTACAGTCATATAGATAATCCCTGAATAACAAAAGCAACATCAAAAATTTAATCAAAATGTTATTTTTATTCATGTTCTACCACTGGGGTGATTATTTAAAACATATTAAGAATGTGCATACAGTATAAAGTGCACCAACCTATTAACAACCTCCTCTTCCCTTTCACCATACTGATGACTATACTGAAAATAAGCTGTTCTCAGTTTATAACTATCAAGGCAGACCGTACTGAACCCCCGATCAGCAGTAATGCAACTAAGGCTACATCCGATTTCTATCTTGTGCTCTTCCATCTTGACTGATATTCTGGTGACTCTAAAGCAACACCAGAACTCTACAGTAGTTGCTATCATTTGGCTGTTGTAACATGTACACATGGAAAATAGAAATTATTGTTTCACCTTATGACTTAAGGTTTTGCGAATGTTATGAGAGTGTCATACTATTGGTCAAAATAAACATTTAATTTCAACCCGACATTATTTTTATCCGAAACAGCTCTGTCAACAGCTTTTTACCGCTTATAATGTATTAAACAAAGAACTATTAAATGAACAAAATTCATAAAAGTGCACAATACATTGAACACCCGTCGATATTTAAGGCCTGACAAGTAAATACAATATAAAAATGTTTACCATTCGCCAACATCCAGTTCTTGTGTAGCTTCCACAGCGTCATTTCTTCCCCGAAGTATGATCTTTAGGACTGCCATCACCATCGCCGGTCACCAGCGGTTCAAACTGGATGGAGTGAATCCCTTCACCATAATTGTCTCTTTCTGGTGAGCTCTAATCGTCCAAGCTAGTATCATTTGATGAAAACTCGTCAAACTGTCCACTACTCAAACTAAACGTCATTATAACTGAGTGTGTAAAAGTAAACATGAACCTCCTGTGACGTCACAGTCGGAAAAGTGGTTCGTCGTATTTCGTAATTTTCCGTAATTTAAATCGGCATTTCCGTACAGGTGCAATCGGTGCTTTATGGATTGCTTGATTACAATGTACAACAGTATCTCCGGTTCAAAAAAGAACATTCGTAATAATTTATTCAAGCAATACTCATAAAATACACAAAATGTCTACCTTTATATCGGGTTTATATAACCTTTCATAAATTAACAAAATTAAATAATAAGCAGTTGAAACAAAAATACAATGTTGCATATAAAGCTGTAGTTTAGATCGTAGTTATAAACAATTACTCGATATACATAGCAAAGTAAAAACAAGTTAACTCGCTTATAATTAACACATCGGATATTCAAAATAAAATCCTTTGGCTGGGGTTCGTTAAAGTTATCTCCCTCACATTGATTCAAAAAGAACAAAACATTTTTTTTTTCTAAAATATAATCTTTATATATAAATAGATAGATTTCACAATTATATGATACATACAATATTGTTATTTATAAAAGAAAAACAGCATCATGTAGAACAACATTCATTTCCCTTTGAAGAAGACGCTTATTAGCGTCACATGTTTTAAAAAGATACTTTGTTATAGTCATGACGGCGTTGAAGCTGACGTTGTCATCCGCAAACATTAATCTTGATCAAAACGTTTAAATTTCTTAGTGCATTGTCTTCATTCTTGTCCACAACAACCTTTGGGACAAGACCTTCAAGTGGACACGCTTATTTAAAATATTTACACTGCAAACATTCAAATAGCATCGTCTGAGAAAGTTTATCAAAAACAATCGCCAAACAAAAGAGCGACTTGTCATCACAGATCGGGTGAAAAAAGCAATGCAAACTGCAAAAGACAGTGCTGCAGGCCCGGAGGAAATTGACTACCAGTTAAATAGGCATTTGCCACCCCGGCGAGGTGCAGGCGTTCGTCTTGAAATTTTAATTGGTGAAGCCAATGTAAATAAACATCACCTAGTTTCAATTTTTTTAACTTGAGAAGGCTTACAATACTACTTGAGCAATTGAAAGGCAACTTCAACAAAATCTAGATCAAATTCAAAAGTTGGCAACAGAAAATGGTTTAAATTTTCAAAATCAAAAACTCAATGGGTACATATTTTGTCAATTACGGAAATATCATAATGACCCTTAACTCTACATTCCTAGTTTAAAATTCCAGTAGTTGAGGCCACGTTTAGGAATTATATTTGATAAAAAAAACTTCATTTAATACCACATCTTAAAACATTTGAAAACTAAATGTCTAAAAGCTTTTAATTTACTTACGGGTGTATCAAGTACAAATGGGGGATCAAATTATTCCACACTACTGAATTATCCAAAAGTCTTATCCAATCAAATTAGATTATGTTCTGTAGTATATGGGTCTGCATACCAAGACAACCGCCAATTAAAACTCCGTGGAAGCTCCGTAGCATCGCCATGATTGCCGTGAAATAGAGTGAAATAAGAATCCCTAAAGAAAGTCCAAAGCGACAAAATTTAAGACCCATGAAGTCTTCATGACATCAAAAATATCACATTTCTATTGCCATATCGAGGCACTTTGTTAAATTAAACAACATTGTGCAAAAGTAGTGACAACAGCAGTGTGGCAGGGTCTTAATACTAAAGGTATCATTTCTTATTGAACTTACCTTGACTTCTACAATTTTGAGTTTTGAATACAAATATAAATATATAAAACAAAGACTCGTTGCAACATATATCAATAAAACAATTCTTGAATAATCCTTTTTGTTAATAAACAATTTCATTTTATATTTACGAATGTATATCAAATACTCTTCTTTATCAACGAATATACTGCTCAACAATCAGACACAAGATAACGAATGCTTATATCAAACTTGAAATATATATTCCTTATCAAAACGACGGCAATGCATGTCAATTTAGGAAATAGATATTAATTCTGAGTGCATTATTGTAGAATAATGCACGGTTTGAGTTCAAATGCGTTGTAATAAAACCGCGAAGGCGGAAGGCCTGAGTGATTAATTACAAAGCATTTGGACGAAAAACGTGCATTATTATACAATAATGCACGAAGAATTAATATCTATTTCAATTCTTACACGTTAAGAAAAAAAAAATATTATAATGAAGTTGGACTTTATGTTTGGTGGTTAAATTTGTTTTCGTCTCAGAGTTTTCCATAGAATCGTTCTTTAAAGGCTGTTCTAGTTGGTTGAAAAAAAAATCTGTTGTAAAATCTACCGTGTGTAGAAAAAAATTGAGAATAACGAACTTTGAAAACGTTGATAAGGTTAGGGTTAGGGTTAGGGTTAGGGTTAGGGTTTAGGGTTAGGGTTTAGTTTAACTATAGTTACGTTTGCGCGAAATACTCTTGCACTGCAAAAGTACTATGCCTATTTCATACTAAACACTATACAGGACAAAAATCAAAATCATCCGTACATGTATATTTAATGACAATGACAATGACAATTTATTTATTGATATTGGACACCGGCCCATTACAACAATATATACATAAACATATAATTTCTTGACTGGTGTCAGTACAGATCGATGTATATTCCTAATAATGTTTATATTGAAACACACAGAACTATTGTTGAATAATTTACCAAAATGCGTGTCGATCTTAACGAAAAACAAAGCATAAGATCTTCACTTATGGCTATTCATTGCAAAATAAGAAAACATACTATAGCCTTAACATTAAAGGCAATAGTGTTTTTATCAGTCTTGAACTTTGTAC
>NW_026858606.1:95000-100851 GCF_026571515.1 Ruditapes philippinarum
TACCACTGATGGCGATCCTATGGATACAGCTATTTTGCACTCGTCTAGCTCATCACCGAATGAAACAGAATCTGTTCCTTCAAGTGTAAATCATGGTACATATGCTAATGCAGCTACTGCTGAGGATTGTGTTGGTAAGGTGTACCAATACATTGAGAAAATTTTGGGTATCTCTGATGCAAAATCAAAAAGTATTTATAGACCGTGCTCATCGAATGCCAAATCGTCCTATATCTGGTAAAACAAGATCCATGGTTGTCAAGTTTAAAGATACTAATTCCAAACTGCTTGTTAAAAATGCATCGAAAAGCGTAAATCTTAAGGCTAAATCTGTTGCCGTTTTTTGACCAGTTACCGCGCCAAGTACAAGATCGACGCAAAGAACTTATACCTGTCATGCATGACGCACGGACAAAAGGTCATCAAGCTTATTTAGTAAGAGACAAGCTATACATAAATAATGTTTTGTACTCCCCAGACACAAACTAGGACTGGCGAGAAGAGGGTGATATCTCCATAATTGCTTGGAACGTTGAGGGATTGAAACATTGTTTAACGGACGCTGATTTTGTTAATTTTGTCAGAAATTTCGATTTAATTTTCTGTAGTGAGACATGGCAAGTTAATAATGACGAATTTCAACTAAATGGTTACAAAAGTGTCTGTGTACCTAGACTTGAAAGCGTTTCGGTCAATAGAAAATCTTATAGAGGCCACGGTGGAGTGTGTTTGTTTATAAAAGAAACTTATGTAGATGGTATACATATCCTTGAAACTGACCAAAATGGTTTTATTTGGATAAAGCTTGAAAAAGAATATTTTAAACTTGAATTTGATATTTGTCTATGTTTTACTTATATTCCCCCAAATGAATCGGTGTACTTTAAGTCACATGAAATAGGATTTTATGAACAGTTAGAAATAGGTATTAGAAAATATTCTCAACTTGGCAAAATTTGTCTTATGGGAGATCTAAATGCAAGGACGGGTACCAGAGATGATTTTATCGAACCAGTTGACTTATTTGATAAATATATTCATACTATTGATGCTGAAACAGAGGAGTGTATATTCAAAATTGACACAAGGGTGAGCGAGGATACAGTATGTAACTCTTCTGGAATAAAACTTTTAGACATTTGCAAAAGTTCAGATTTAAAGATATTAAATGGTCGTATGGGCAGACGATAGAAATATCGGACGAGTAACATTTTTATCAAATATTGGGAAAAGTGTTATAGACTATGGTATTGCATCTTACGATTTATTTCCTATAATAAGTGACTTTATTGTACATGATATATTTCCATTTTCTACACATGTACCTATTCAAATCAATATTGCAGCTCATAAAAATAAAAGTATGTTTTTAAATAAGTTAAATAGCACATGCCAATTGAAATGGAATAATGATCATGTTGACCAATATAAAGATTCTTTAATAAAAGAAACAGGTATATTGAATGACATTGTAACAAATATAATATCGTCAAATATCACAGTTGATGATGGTATCAATACTTTTGGAAACGTACTGTATAACAGTGCATTTAAAATTTTTGGTGTAAACAAATTTGTAAGTACACGGGAAAAAAAGGTTTCTAATCCGTGGTTTACGTGCGATTGTAGAACCGCTAAGTCTGAATTAAATCATGCAAACAAAGTGTATCGGAATCATAGAACACAAGAAAAGTATTGTTTTGGTTATAAATAAAAGGCGTTATTACAGAAGGATTAAACGAACTGCTAAACGTGCATATGAATTAAAACAGAAGTCTGAGTTACATAATGCTGCGAAGCAAAATCCTAAAAGGTTTTGGGACCTGATTCGTAAATACAGAAAAAAATGTAAAGAAGATTCAAATCTGACTGCAAATGATTTTTACGAACATTTTAAGAGTTTGTTTTCAAATGATATCATTTATTCTGACCCAGATACCGAACAAATTGTTAACCATGACTTTTTAAATATTGCTGTAAATGAACTAGATTGTGACTTTAGTATTGCTGAGATATATAATGCTCTAGAAAATTTAAAAACGGAATAAAAGTGCAGGTGAGGATTTGTTACTACCTGAAATATTTATTGATGCAAAACATATATTAGCACCAATATTATGTAAACTTTTTAACTTTTTATATAGCAAGGGTGTTTATCCCGAATCATGGACAAAGGGAATATTAGTACCTGTTCCAAAGAAAGGTGATCTTAGCAATGTTGACAATTATAGGGGAATAATGTTAACAAGCATCTTTTCAAAATATTTTCATATTTGTTAGATAATAGAGCCCGAAAATTTGCCGAAGAAAATAACATATTAACAGATTGTCAATTTGGTTTTAGACAAAAACGAAGCACAATTGATTGTATTTTTGTATTGCAGACATTAATTGATAAAATAATCCACCAGGAACGTAAAAAATTGTACTGTGCATTTGTAGACTTTAAAAAAGCTTTTGATATGGTATATAGGAATGGTATTTGGTATAAACTAATGCAATATAATTTTTCTTCTAAATTTATAACTATGTTAAAGTCTATGTATAACTCTGTGAAAATTTGTGTAAGGGTGCGAGGTAATGTTACTGATTATTTTGATAGTTATATGGGCGTTAAGCAAGGCGAAACATTGTCTCCCTTGCTTTTTTATACTGTTTATAAATGACATGGAAAGGTATATTTGCTGATAATAGTGCTGATACAATAACTTTAGAAGAATTGCAAATATTTATGCTCATGTTCGCAGATGATACTGTGTTGTTTTCATATTCGTCTAATGGCTTGCAAATATTATTAAATAAATTAAAGTCATATTGTTTAAAGTGGAATGTCACTGTAAATACTACAAAAACAGTTGCTATGATTTTTAAATTAGGAAATAGGTTTGAGCAAGTTGATTTATATTATGATGATATAAGGTTAAATGTTGTTAGTAAATTTTGTTATTTAGGTGTAGTTTTGACAGGAAATGGTAAATTTTATAATGCTCAAAAAGCTTTATCAGAACAAGCACTTCGTGCCATATTTACATTGAACTCCTTATTTGATGTTGTACCACTTGGTGTTAACGAGAAGATTAAACTATTTGATTCAATGATTTTACCAATATTAAATTATGGATGCGAAATATGGGGATTTTCATAAGGCCCTTGATATTGAGAGGGTATATATTAAATTTTGTAAACAATTATTATGTGTAAGGTCTCAAACTACAAATATAGCTGTTCTTGGTGAAACTGGGTAAAGTTCCATTAGATGTTGTTCGTAAAGGCAGAATATTGAAATATTGGTATAGAATTTTGAACTCCCAAGATACATTGATATATAAATGTTTCATCAAATCAAGTTAATACTAATACATTGGGATCTTGGGCTTCGGGTGTGAAAAATCTGCTTGACGAACTAGGTTTTAGTTATTTATGGAATGATATGTCTGTCACTAGAGTTCAAATAGATAAAATTGTTGAGAGATTATATGATCAATATTATCAAGTATTTTATAGTAAGTTAGATAATATGCCTAAACTAAGTACATATAAGAAAATTAAAAACAAAAATATGTCAGGAAAAGTATTTATCTTGTGTTGTTAATAATAATCATCGTATTGCTCTATCAAGATTACGCTGTTCAGCACATAAATTAGCTATTGAGGAAGGTAGATTTCGAAATATAGAACGTTTGTAATAGAAAATGTGTGTACTGTAATATGAAGGTAGTAGAAGATGAATATCACTTTGTATTGGTCTGTCCGTTTTATAGAGATGAAAGAAAAGAATGTCTTCCAAAAATATTATTGTAATTGGCCATCTTTACAAAATTTAAAGGATTGTTAGCTTCAAATCAAACAAGTATTCTGTGTAAACTTGCAAAATTTATTTATATAGCAAATAAGAAACGTACCGGATGATATACTTTATTTAGAAATATGTGTTAGTTACATATTTTAATGATCATGTATTTGTATTTTACAATGTAGCCACGTGAAACTAATTGATCTCATACATTGGCCTTTTTATAACAAGAAAAAAAAATGACAACATTATATGGCACTGAATTCACGTGCAAAATCAAACTAACATGTACGTATATCATGCATATGACAGTAAAGTATCCACCCATCGACAATCAACACGATAATTTTAGGTCAGTGTATCAAATCAATATTCATGTTATTTTGGTCTTTTTTTGGTCTTGTGTTTTTTCGTTACTGTTTATGTTTTATATAAACATTGTGTGGGATATATGTCGATATAATGATACTACTATATACACATGATTGATATATTAATGTTAATATATGTTGATATAATAATACTACTAATATACACATGATATAGATGTATAAATACTCATGCTCTTCTCATGTTGTATGTAACCGTCGCAATTGAATGTATTGGCGATGAACATGTTTATGTTTATATGCTAATAAAATAATTGAATTGAATTACCTATTACCTATTACCTATTACCCCTTACTCATCCTAACCGCGAATTTGAAGCATATCCTTACTGGGTTAGGGTTAGCTCACCATAACCCTCTATTACTCTATTACTCAGTCTATTACTCACTTTGATATTTTTCTATTACTCACACTATTACTCAGTCTATTACTCACTTTGATATTTTCTATTACTCACTTTTGATTAACCTCTATTACTCAGTCTTATTACTCACTTTTTGATATTTCCTATTACTCACACTATTACTCAGTCTATTACTCACTTGATATTTTCTATTATTCACTTTGATTACCCTCTATTACTCAGTCTATTACTCACTTTGATATTTTCTATTACTCACTTTGATTACCCTCTATTACTCAGTCTATTACTCACTTTGATGTTTTCTATTACTCACTTATTAGTCAGTCTATTACTCACTTTGATTTACTCACTTTGATTACCTTCTTATTTACTCAGTGTATTACTCACTTTGATATTTTATTTAGTACATAGTGCCTTACTCACTACCTTACCTATTACTTATTTACCTATTACCTATTACCCCTTACTTCATCCTAACCGCGAATTTGAAGCATATCCTTACTGGGTTAACCTACCTAGTACCTTTACTCACTACCTTTACCTATTACCTATTACCCCTTACTTCATCCTAACCGCGAATTTTGAAGCATATCCTTACCTGGGTTAGGGTTAGCTCACCATAACCCTCTATTACTCTATTACTCAGTCTATTACTCATTTGATATTTTCTATTACTCACTCTATTACCAGTCTATTACTCACTTTGATATTTTCTATTACTCACTTTGAATTACCCTCAATATTACTCAGTCTATTACTCACTTTGATATTTTCTGTTTACTCACTCTATTACTCAGTCTATTACTCCACTTTGATATTTCTATTACTCACTTTGATTACCCTCTATTACTTTCAGTCTATTACTCACTTTGATGTGTTCCATTACTCACTCTATTACTCAGTCTATTTACTCTTTTGATTATTTTTTCCATTTACTCACTTTTGATTACCCTCTATTACTCAGTCTATTACTCACTTTGATATTTTCTATTAGTACCTAGTACCTTACTCACTACCTTACCTATTACTATTAACCTATTACCTATAACCCCTTACTCATCCTAACCGCGAATTTGAAAGCATATCCTTACTGGGTTAACCTACCTAGTACCTTACTCACTTACCTTACCTATTACCTACATTACTTATTACCTATTACCCCTTACTCATCCTTACCGCGAAATTTAGGGTTAGGGTTAGGGTTAGGGTAGGGCCTCAATGGCGTGGATGCCCAAATTTGGGGAAAGCGAGTGTGCCCCAAAAAGAATTTTATTGGTCAATTTTTATCCCCATTGGGAAAAAGG